>NC_057419.1:55325909-55384060 GCF_019320065.1 Cervus canadensis
ATGACTGGTGCAGGGGCTTGATAAGGAATATAAAATTTATGTTGAACATGCCCAGGGAGCGAGCCATGGGAGGGAGTGTTGCTATGAGGTTTGTGTTTAGAAACACCAGACCATGCAGCTGCTGCAAAGATGTGTGGAGGGAAGGGACCTCAATAGAAGCAGGGAAACCAGAGGGAAAGAAGTCCTAACTTGGGGCTTTATTAGTTTGGGACAGTGAGGAAGGGTGGACCTGAGACATATCCAGCAGATCAAACCAGCATGGACTTGTGGCTGAATAGATATGAAGAGTGAGGGACACAGGAGGATTCAGGGTGACACTCAGGTTTGTATGTGGACTGAACATGTGCACGATGGTGCCTCTAAGTGACACACACACACAAGGATGGGATGGGAGGAAGGTAATGAATTTGTTTGGGCAGCATACACTGAAGGCTTCAGCCATCCAAGGGAATGGGTCCAGTGGTGAGTGGGTATGAATTTGTGGAGGGGGACGAGTGAAGAGCATTGGACTGGAGAAGGACTTGTGGGGTCAGCAATGGAGATTCATGGGCTGAACCCAAAAGAGCTAGGGAGGTGACCCAGGCAGAATGTCTAGAGCCATAAGAGCAGATCTAGGATGACAGTTGCTAAAGCAGAGCTTCCCAGTCAAGCAGCTACTGATCTCCACAACCCTTGGGATATCCAGCCCCACCAACTGACATCGGGCTGTTCAGGGTTCTAAATGCCCACCACTTCCCCCACTGTGCCACACAAATGTAATTTTCTTTGCATGCCACGACTGACAAATATTAGGCAACACTACGTATGGAACACAGGAAGAACATGGAGCTGAAGAAAGAGACTGAATCCCATGGGCCTGAGAGCCTGGAGGAGAATAAGGAGCTTTTGTCATCTCTGAATCCCAGGGGACAAGATTCTCCTAAGGACCAGAAGTGATTGTCAATTGTGAACTACATCAGGGAGGTGCAGTCTGAGGAGAACTGAAGTACATCCAGTGAGTTTTCAAACCAACTAGTCATTGCTGCCTTTGGTGAGAGAAGGATCAGTGGTGAGGGTGGGACCTAGGCTCCAGTAGGCAGTGGAGTAAACTGGAGATGAGAAGACCATTACAGCTGTGAGTTCGTTACCTCGGCATGCTACCAGGAAGAAAGGAGCTGGTTTGAAGTTTGGGTGGGATCGGGATGAATGGAGGTTGTCTTAGTGGGTGGAAAAGACAGCAACGTTTTTAAATTCTAAAGAAGACCCAGTCGGGTGCATGGGTAGGGTTGGACAGTAGGAGTCAGGCTCCTGTTAGGTCCTGGAGGCTGGGCATGCACGGGGTCAGGGAAGGATTGTTTTGTCTTTCAGTAGAGGGATGAGGCATAAAGGCATGCGGACCTTGTGCAAGAGTGGAGCGTGCAGTCCAAGGGACATGTCCTGGTGCCCTTAGTGTTCTCCTGTGGAGGGAAGGGAGACGGTTCCTGAGAACAGTGTGGCATGATAGCTGAAGGGAGTGTGAGAGGTAATGCTGCTGGTTTATAAGATGTGAGGTGTGGCACCACCAGTGAACCTGGGTGCATGGAGAGATGGGATGTGATTTTCCCAGAAGCTCTCACCTACACAGGTATGGGAAGAACATGGAAAGACAGCTAGACTCTGCCTGTTGCTTGGGCAGTTTCAGGGTGTTTGACTCAGGCCTTGGGGGACTGCTGTAGTGTGCAAGGGAAAAGTGCAGACAGAGCCTAAACTTGTGCTTGTGAATTAATTAAAAGGCTGGCATGGAGGGGAAGAGCAGGATGTCCTCCCATCTTCCTTCCTTCTCTCCACTCCCAGTCCTGCCCTCCAAGAGGGGAGGAGATAGTGTGTCTAGCTTTGTGATCAGAGAATGCCTGAATGTCTGAGAGGAGAATGAGCTGGTTATCCTGGGGCAGAGCCTGCTTCAGGCTTCTGGGCAGGACAGACCCTCTGCAAGCCTATACTTCCTTAGGCTGAGCTGCCACTGGTCCTGGGGGCCCTCCCAACTTCCCTCTCCCTTTCCCTCAACTGTCCCAGGCCCCAGGCTCTGCAGAAAGAGAGATGGAGTGGGGGAAGGGGGTCAGCAGCCAATCACATACCTGACAGCCCAAGGCATCTGCACCTGGTCTAACCAATCCCTTCTGAACAAACTGCTCACTCAGCCTCTGCTCCCTCCTCCCCTCCCTGCTCTGCCCAGCAACAGCAGAAAGGAGGCTGAAGGAGGAGAGGGAGGCCCTGCAAACTCCCAGCCCCTGGCAGCAGTGGAGCTGGGCCTCAGACTCACTCTATAGAGAGAGGTTGAAACAGTATTTACAGTTCCTGGAGCCCAGGCAAATAGTCCCTCGGGGCCCTCAAGACTGTACAAGCCCAGCTCTCACAGACAGGAACTCACATATTATAGAGATCCTGATCCTTGGAGCCTTTGGCCTCAAGCCAGTCATTCTCTCTGCACTCAGGGGCAGGCCCTGGGCTGGCAGTCTGACCAGCAGAGATACATAGTTCTGCTGGAGGAGACAGACATTGAGCAAGCAATTCCACAAATGCCTGTTTAATGGCAGCAGTGATAAGGCCTAGGAAGGAAAAGAGTAGAGTTTTATGTAGCAAAATAAGAGAGGACTTGATTTAGACGCTTTCATAGTTTATGTTGATTTCAGTTCTGTTTTCCTCAGATTTACAACGGCTATTTTATTCATGACTTTGCACCCAGAGGCCTTCCAACCTGTTGGTAAAAATGTGGAGTTTGTTTTCGATGTGAGTGGCTCCATGTGTGATACCAAGATGAAGCAGGTAACAGGGACTCTGGGGGTCTTTTGTAGCTTTTTATTTAGAAAATTCGAAAGAAAATCCAGCAGAGTGCTGGATCAGTGGTTCCCTGAGACCAGACTCCCTGCCATCCCATCACCCTTCGGCCTTATAGGCCTAGGCCTACCTTAGTGTCTTGGTTCCTTATCAATTAGGACCCCCATATACATGGAGCCACAGAACCCTAGGAATACTGAAACATAGGACCACAGGGCCTGAACCCATCAATAGCTTCCACCACAAGCCTCCAGGTCTCATAAGGGCTCAGAATCAAAGAGCCTTTGAGGTAGAGTACTCTGGTATCACAAAGGCTGAGTGAAAAATATTAAAACTTTGATCATTTTAAACTCTGAACTGTCAAGGGGCCACAGCTTTGTTTTATTTTTTGTTTTTTGACTATATTGCCAAAGGAGTATAATGCCCTGGACTTATAATGCTTAGGAACCATTGAGTCCTGGGTCCATCTAGGCTTCAATCTTGTTCCCCTTCTATCAGAGCACCCTTGAAAGAGAACCTTGCAGCCATAGGCCAAAAAGATTTTGATTTTAAAGCCTGAATCTATAAACTTTTGGAAACAGCTTTTCAGTCCATCAGACTTGAGTTCCAGAATATAAAGTTCTGATCTTAGGGCAGAATTGCCTTTGTTACTGAAAGAAGCATACTTTGGAAGTAAGGTATAGAATGCAAGATCCCCTGAATTTTAGCATCATGGGTACCTGGGTGCCTATGATTTCACAAAGTCTTTGGAAATTAAACTTTTTAAGGGTAAGATTTTTTTTGTGTTATAAACTCTAGGTGTCTAACACTAGTTATTCTAGGCCAGAGTGGTTTTTCAGCCCCTGAACCATAGTATCTTTTGAATAAACCTGAGGTCTACATGTCCAGTCTACAGTTAAATGTATTTAATGATTATTTCACTTCAGATATGGTATTTTTTAGTTTTAGAAATCAGCATTAGTGAGTTTAAAGAGATCATTGGAAAGTATCTTAATTGAGACAAAGACATCACAAAGAATGAAAATAATAGTTAGAAACATGTGTCAGAAAGCCAAATGATGAAATAAATTATATTTTTGTTTATTTTTATTGAAATATAGTTGACTTGTAGTATTGTGCCAGTCTCTGCTGTACACCAGATCCCACATACCTCAACTAAGACTCAGTGCAGCCAAATAAACATAATTACTTTTTAGAAAATGAAGGTAAAACTATGACTTTTTTAATATGTACTGACAGAATTTTTTATCAGCAAACTCAAGCTACAAGAAGAATTAGAGGATGTTCTTTAAGTTAAAGTAAAAGTAACTTAAATGGACAAACAGAATTTTAGAATGGTTGAAGTTCTCTTGGAAAAAATATACACATGGGTAAATATCAAAGAATACTGTTTTTACAATATTATTGCTTGCTATAGAATTTATAGTAGGTACAATTAAAATATTTAAAAATTTAAGTGCATAAAGGAAATGAAGTTAGATGGTTTAATTCTTTCATTCTTTGAGAAGTGATTAAACTTCTAAGTTAAGGTGGACTATAACAAGGCAAGAATGCATATTGTAACATTCAGGGTAAAGACAAAAGCAACAATACAACAATATATAAAAATCTAATAAAGGATATAAAATGGAACAGTAAAATATTATTAATAACAAATCCAAAAGAAGTCAGAGAAGGAGAATTAAAGATACAAAAAACAGACGGACAAATCAAAAGGTAGTATTAAGATATTAGGTTTATGGGAGGAGAAAAAATGGTGGAGTAGAAGGGCCTTGACCTTACCTCCTTTTACAAGAACACCAAAATCACAACTAACAGCTGAAAAACCAATTTAAAAAAGGACTAGAACCTACCAAGAAAGATATTCTATGTCCAGAGACATAAAGAAGAAACCTGACTAGTTGGTAGGAGGGATGCACTTGTGATATAATCAAATCCAATACCCCTGAGTGGTCAAACCACAAACTAGAAAATAGTTATTGATATACTGCAGAAGCTAGAGTTCTAAGACCCATGTCAGTTTCCGCAGCCTGGGTGTCTGGTATCAGGAGGAGGAGCCCCCAGAGTATTTGGCTTTGAGGATCAGTGGGGCTTCATTGCCAGAGCTCCACCAAACTGGGAAAGACAGACTCCACTCTTGCAGGGCACACTCAAGGTCTTGTGTGCAACAAGACCCATGGCAAAATCAGTGACTTCATAAGAGCCTGGGCCATATCTACCTGTTGATCTTAGAGAGTCTCCTGGGGAAGTAGGGGTGGCTGTGGTTCTCACTGGGGTCAAAAAGCTGGTGTCAGAAATATTGGTGTTTTCACCATAGGAAACATTATCTTCAATGGTGAAAAATTGAAAGCATTTCCCCTAAAGTCAGGAACAAGACAAGGGTGCCCACTCTCACAACTACTATTCAACATAGCTTTGGAAGTTTTGGCCACAGCAATCAGAGAAGAAAAAGAAATAAAAGGAATCCAGATTGGAAAAGAAGAAGTAAAACTCTCACTGTTTGCAGATGACATGATCCTCTACATAGAAAACCCTAAAGACTACACCAGAAAATTACTAGAGCTAATCAATGAATATAGTAAAGTTGCAGGATATAAAATTAACACACAAAAACCCCTTGCATTCCTATACACTAACAATGAGAAAACAGAAAGAGAAATTAAGGAAACAATTCCATTCACCATTGCAATGAAAAGGATAAAATACTTAGGAATATAGCTACCCAAAGGAACAAAAGACCTATACATAGAAAACCATAAAACACTGATGAAAGAAATCAAAGATGACACAAATAGTTGGAGAAATATACCATGTTCTTGGATCAAAGGAATCAATATAGTGAAAATAAGTATACTACCCAAAGTAATCTATAGATTCAATGCATCCCTATCAAGCTACCAACAGTATTTTTTTCAGAGAACTAGAACAAATAATTTCACAATTTGTATGGAAGTACAAAAATCCTCGAATAGCCAAAGCAATCTTGAGAAAGAAGAATGGAATTGGAGGAATCAAGCTGCCTGACTTCAGGCTATACTACAAAGCTACAGTCATCAAGACTGGTACTGGCACAAAGACAGAAATATAGATCAACGGAACAAAATAGAAAGCCCAGAGATAAATCCATGCACCTATGGACACGGTATCTTTGACAAATGAGGCAAGAATATACATTGGAGAAAAGACAATCTCTTTAACAAGTGGTGCTGGGAAAACTGATCAACTGCCAAAATGAAACTAGAACACTTTCTAACACCATACACAAAAATAAACTCAAAATGGATTAAAGATCTAAATGTAAGACCAGAAACTATAAAACTCCTAGAGGAGAACATAGGCAAAACACTCTCTGACATAAATCACAGCAGGATCCTCTATGACTCACCTCCAAGAGTAATGGAAATAAAAGCAAAAATAAACCAATGGGACCTAATTAAACTTAAAAGCTTTTACACAACAAAGGAAACTATAAGCAAGGTGAAAAGACAGCCTTCAGAATGGGAGAAAATAATAACAAACGAAGCAACAGACAAAGGATTAAGCTCAAAAATATACAAGCAACTCCTGCAGCTCAATTCCAGAAAAATAAACGACCCAATCAAAAAATGGGCCAAAGAACTAAACAGACATTTATCCAAAGAAAACATACAGATGGCTAACAAACACATGAAAAGATGCTCAACATCACTTATTATCAGGGAAATGCAAATCAAAACCACAGTGAGGTACCATTTCACACCAGTCAGGATGGCTGCTATCCAAAGTCTACAAACAATAAATGCTGGAGAGGGTGTGGAGAAAAGGGAACCTTCTTACACTGTTGGTGGGAATGCAAAGTAGTACAGCCATTATGGAGAACAGTGTGGAGATTCCTTAAAAACAACAACAACAACAAAAACTGGAAATAGAACTGCCATATGATCCAGCAATCTCACTGCTGGGCATACACACCGGGGAAACCAGAATTGAAAAAGACACGTGTACCCCTAAGTTCATCACAGCACTGTTTATAATAGTCAGGTCATGGAAGCAACCTAGATGTTCATCAGCAGACGAATGGATAAGAAAGCTGTGGTACATGTACACAATGGAATATTACTCAGCCATTAAAAGAATACATTTGAATCAATTCTAATGAGGTGGATGAAACTGGAGCCTATTATACAGAATGAAGTAAGCCAGAAAAGAAAACACCAATACAGTATATTAATGCATAAATATAGAATTTATAAAGATGGTAACAATAACCCTGTATGCTAGACAGCAAAAGAGACACAGATGTATAAAACAGTCTTTTGGACTCTGTGGGAGAGGGCAAGGGAGGGATGATTTGGGAGAATGGCATTGAATCATGTATATTATCATATATGTAATGGATTGCCAGTCCAGGTTTGATGCATGAGACAGGGTGCTCAGGGCTGTTGCACTTGGATGACCCAGAGGGATGGGATGGGGAGGGAGGTGGGAGGGGGTTTCAGGATGGAGAACACATGTACACCCGTGGCTGATTCATGTCAATGTATGGCAAAACCATTACAATATTGTAAAGTAATTAGCCTCCAATTAAAATAAATAAATTTATTAAAAAAGGAGAAATATTGGGGTTTTCATCTACTAGAACACTTGGAGGCAGACATCTTGCTTGTGTAATTAGCCCCTACACCTTGTTGTTGTTCAGTTGCTCAGTCGTGTCCAACCTCTTTGTGACCCCATGGACTGCAGCACACCAGGCTTCCCTGTCCTTCACCATCTCCTGGAGCTTGCTCAAACTCATGTCCATTGAGTTGGTGATGCCATCCAACCATCTCGTCCTCTGTCATCCCCTTCTCCTGCCTTCACTCTTTCCCAGCATCAGGGTCTTTTCTGATGAGTTGGCTCTTCCCATCAGGTGGCCAAAATATTGGAGTTTCAGCTTCAGCATCAGTCCTTTCAATGAATATTCAGGACTGATTTGCTTTAGGATTAACTGGTTTGATCTCCTTGCAGTCCAAGGGACTCTCAAGAGTCTTCTCCAACACCACAGTTCAAAAGCATCAATTCTTCAGTGCTCAGCCTTCTTTATGGTTCAACTCTCACATCCATACATGGCTACTGGAAAACCATAGCTTTGACTAGACAGACCCTTGTCAGCAAAGTAATGTCTCAGCAATGTAAAATGGTTTTTAATATGCTGTCTAGGTTTGTCATAGCTTTTCTCCCAAGGTTCCAGTGTCTTTTAATTCCATGGCTGCAGTCACCATCTGCAGTGATTTTGGAGCCCAAGAAAATAGTCTGTGACTGTTTGCATTGTTTTCTCATCCATTTGCCTTATTTCATTTGGAATCAACTCCTCTGTCTTCTCCTTTTGCTTAACCTTCTCTGTCTCTATGAAATTAGGTGAAACAGTTACCTATTCAGATCTTGAAGGGGTGTCATTCTTTGGGAGCATCTCTATTGAGTCTGCTTGTGCTCAGTGGCTTTGGTGGGAGAGCTATATCTGAAGTAATCATGGGTCATGTCTTTCCCCAGGGTGCACTGGCTGCTATCACTTTGGTAGGAAGTGATGGTGGGGATGGAGTGGGTAGAGTCAGAGCCAGGTATGAGCCAGGGCTTCTCCTCCACTTAATAGCCAACACTATCATATCAGGGGCAGGGGTGGGTTCTACACTGCTGAAGCAGAATCCCAGAGATTCAGGTCCATGCTGACTCCATCTCCCACAACTGTGAACTCTTCTTGCCCATTGCATTCCTTGCTCTAATGGAGAGTTGTGCTATGGAGTGAGAGGTGCTGGAGTGGGTGCTAAGTGCCTCTGTGAATGCCAGTAATGTCTGCCCTTGCCCCATTCAGATGTCATGACTGGTCTGAGCCAAGTCTGTGCCTTACAACACTCTCCTCAGCTGCAGCAACCTTCACCCCAATGTATTGCTATGTTGTGGAGCAAGAATAGCCACAGTGAGCACTGACTCAGACTGGGATTTGTGCTAGGGTGATTATGGGAAACGAGACAGAGTCTTAGGCAGTTTAAATCTTCTTTCTTTGCCTCATTTCAGGAATAAGCATGCATGTGCACACCCTTCATGAATGATGTCTAGGTTTCTTACAGCCCTGCTGTCAGGCACACTACTTTTCAAACCAGCTAAGGGGATTAATCCCCCTGGTGTTAAACCCTGGGGCTAGGGTGTCCAATATGTCATTTGGACCACTCATTTCCTAGTAGGATCTCTGAGCCCTTGTTATCCCACTCCCTTTCCTGTGTCCCCTACTAGGAGTGCAGGTCCTGGCCTGGTCATTTCTCTTTCCTTTGTACCCAATTCCATGTGGATCTGTCTTATACAGCCTTGGTTGTATAAGAGTTTTTATGCCATTCTCTACCCATTTTCAGTGAGAATTGCTCCACCTGTATTTTTTTAAATAAAAACATTACTAACTAAAGTTCATAGTTTACATTAAGGCTCACTCTTTGTGATGTACATTCTATAGGCTTGTCAAATATAAGGTGACATGTATCCATCTTACAGAGTAGATTCACTGCCCCCAAATCCTTTGCATTTTTTCCTTTTCTACAAAATCTGCTTCTGCTAAAAGGTCAACAGAGCTGCTTCTGCTAAAAGGTCAACAGAGCTGCTTCATGGGTGTCCACATTGGAGGCCTGGCAGAGTCTGTGCTATCAGTTGTGGGCACCTTTGATGGGGGATGGGAGAGTGCTCTGGTGAGAGGAGGAGTGTGGAAACTGGCATCGTCACTGAGAAGCAGCTGCAGAGCCAGTGAATTCTATTCTTAAATCATTGGTGGTAGTTAAAAACATTCTTCATCCTGCAGGTATGGAGAGTAGCTTGCTTTTGTGGCCATCATTTGTAGTGTAAGACCCAGAGGATCTGGGGTCTATGTGGCCCACATGTCCTGGCCATTGGAGTTAGAGGGCCATGGCCAAGTTCACATGCATTTATCTTCACTATTTGTGTCTGCACCTTTTTTATTTTTCAAATTAATTACTTTATTTTAATTGGAGGATAATCACTTCATAACACTGTGACAAAAAACACTGTTTTTGCCATACATCAGCATGAATCTGCCATGGGTATACATGTGTCCCCTCCATCCTGAAACTCCTGCCCACCTCCCTCCCCACTCTATCCCTCTAGATTGTCCCAGAGCACCGGCTTTGGGTGTCTTGCATCATGCATCGAACTCGCATTGGACATCTATTTTACATATGATAAACTATATGTTTTGAAGTTATTCTCTCAAATTATCCCACCCTCGCCTTCTCCTACTGAGTCCAAAAGTCTGTTCTTTACGTCTGTGTCTCCTTTGCTGTACTGCATGTAGGATCGTCAGTACCATCTTTCTCAATTCCATGTGAGTGAAAGTCGCCCAGTCGTGTCTGACTCTTTGTGACCCCATGGACTATAAAGTCCATAGAATTCTCCAGGCCAGAATACTGGAGTGGGTAGCCTTTCCCGTCTCCAGGGGATCTTCCCAACCCAGGAATCAAAACAGGGTCTCCTCGATTGCAGGCAGATTCTTTACCAACTGAGCTATCAGGGAAGCCCTTTAAATTCCACATATATGCATTATTATACAGTATTTGTCTTTCTTTTTCTGACTTACTTCCCTCTGTATAATAGGCTCTAGGTTCATCCACCTCATTAGGACAGACTCAAATGTGTTTCTTTTAATAGCTGAGTAATACTCCATTGTGTATATGTACCAAAACTTCCTTATCCATTAACCTGCCAATGGACATCTAGGTTGATTCCATGTTCTAGCTGTTGTATATAGTGCTGCAGTGAACATTGGGGTGCGTATGTCTCTTTCAGTTCTGGTTTCCTCAGGGTATATGCCCAGCAGTGGGATTGCTGGGTAGTATGTCAGTTCTATTCCCAGTTTTTTTTAAGGAATCTCCACACTGGTCTCCATAGTGGCTGTACCGGTTGGCATTCCCACCAACAGTGTAAGAGGGTTCCCTTTTTTTCACACCCCCTCCAGCATTTATTTCTCAACCTTGGAGAAGTGGCCTTTCTGTTGTGGATGGCCTATGTGTCACAGGAGTACACTTCCCTCTTGTCATCCACAGGCCAGGCATCAGCTGGCCCCAGGGTTGGTCCTGACTTGTTTACAGACTCAGTTCCACTAGCTGAGGAAATGTATTTTTTGCTTGTTTTGTTAGCAGTCTTTTGATGATGGACTTTCGGACTGATGTAAGATGATACTTCATTGTGGTTTTGATTTGCATTTCTCTAATGATGATTGATGTTGAGCATTTTTTCATGTGTTTATCAGCCTTCTGCATGCCTTTTTTGGCAAAATGTCTGTTTAGGTCTTCTGTCCACTTTTTTATTGGGTTGTTTGTTTTCCTGGTATTGAGCTGCATGAGCTGATTTTATATATTGGAAGTTGATTCTTTGTCGGTTGTTTCATTTGCTGTTTTTTTCTCCCATTCTGAGGGCTGTCTTTTCACTTTGCTTATAGTTTCCTTTCTTGTGCAAAAGCTTTTAAGTTTAATTAGGTTCCGCATGTTTATTTTATTTCCATTACTCTGGGAGTTGGGTCATAGAGGATCTTCTGTGATTTACGTCAGAGAGTGTTCCGCCTATTTTTCCCCTAAGAATTTTATAGTTTCTGGTCTTATATTTAGGTCTTTAATCCATTTTGAGTTTATTTTTGTGTATCATGTTAGAAAGCATTCCAGTTTCATTCTTTTACATGTAGTTGACTAGTTTTCCCAGCACCACTTGTTGAAGAGATTATCTTTTCTCCCTTGCATATTTTTGCCTCCTTTGTCAAAGATGAGGTGTCCATAGGTGTGTGGATTTATCCCTGGACTTTCTATTTTGTTCCATTGATCTGTATTTCTGTCTTTGTGCCAGTACCATAACTGTCTTGATGACTGAAGGTTTGTAGTATAGTCTGAAGTCAGGCAGGTTGATTCCTCCAGTTCCATTCTTCTTTCTCAAGATTGCTTTGGCTATTCAAGGTTTTTTGTACTTCCATACAAATTGTGAAATTATTTGTTCTAGTTCTCTGAAAAATACCATTGGTAGCTTGATAAGGATTGCACTGAATCTATAGATTGATTTGGGTAGTATACTCATTTTCACTGTATTGATTCTTCTGATCCATGAACATGATATATTTCTCCATCTATTTGTGTCCTCTTGATTTCTTTCATCAGTATTTTATAGTTTTCTATATATAGATCTTTTGTTTCTTTAGGTAGATATATTCCTAAGTATTTTATTCTTTTTGTTGCAATGGTGAATGGAATTGTTTCATTAATTTCTCTTTCTGTGTTCTCATTGTTAGTGTATAGGAATGCAAGAGATTTCTGTGTATTAATTTTGTATTCTGCACATTTACTATATTCATTGATTAGCTCTAGTAATTTTCTGGTGTAGTCTTTAGGGTTTTCTATGTAGAGGATCATGCCATCTGCAAACAGGGAGAGTTGTGCTTCTTCTTTTCCAACCTGGATTCCTTTTATGTCTTTTATTCTCTGATTGCTGTGGCTAAGACTTCCAAAACTATGTTGAATAGTAGTTGTGAGAGCGGGCACCTTTGTCTTCTTCCTGATTTTGGAGGAAATGTTCTCAATTTTTCACCATTGAGGATAATGTTTGCTATGGGTTTGTCATATATGACTTTTATTATGTTGAGGTATGTTCCTTCCATGCCTACTTAATGGAGAGTTTTTAATCATAAATGTGTGTTGAATTTTGTCAAAGGCTTTCACTGCATTTATTGAAACAATCATATGGTTTTTATCTTTCAATTTGTTAATATTGTGTATCAGATTGATTTGTGAGTATTGAAGAATCCATGCATCCCTGGAATAAAGTCCACTTGATCATGATGTATGATCTTTTTAATGTGTTGTTGGATTCTTGTTGCTAGAATTTTGTTGAGGATTTTTGCAACTGTGTTCCTCAGTTATATTAGCCTGTAGTTTTCTTTTCTGTGGCATTTTTGTCTGGTTTTTGTATCAGGGTGATGGTGGCCTCATAGAATGAGTTTGGGACTTTTCCTTCCTCTGCAATTTTCTGGAAGAGTTTGAGTAAGATAGGTGTTAGCTCTTCTCTAAAGTTTTGGTAGACTTCATCTGTGATGCCATCTGGTCCTGGGCTTATGTTTATTGGAAGATTTTTTAAATTACAATTTTGACTTCTATGCTTGTGATTGGTTCAGTTTTTCTGTTTCTTCCTGGTTCAGTTTTGGAAGGTTACACTTTTCTCAGAATTTTTCCATTTCTTCCAAGTTGTCCATTTTATTGGCACATAGCTGCTCATAGTAGTCTCATGATTGTTTGTATTTCTGTGTTGTCCAATGTAATTTCTCTATTTTCATGCCTAATTTTATTGATTTGAGCCTTCTCCCTTTTTTTCTTGATGAGCCTGGCTAACAGTTTTTCTATTTTGTTTATCTTCTCAAAGAATCAGCTTTCAGTTTTATTGATCTTTGCTATAGTCTCCTTTATTTCTTTCTCATTTATTTCTACTCTGATTTTTATGATTTCTTTCCTTGTACTAGTTTTTTGGGGAGTTTGTTCTTCTTTTCCTAGTTGCTTCAGGTGTAAGGTTAAGTTGTTCATTTGATGTTCCTCTTGTTTCTTGAGGTAGTCTTGTTTTGGTATGAACTTCCCTCTTAGCACTGCTTCTACTGAATCATGTAGGTTTTGGGTTACTGTATTTTCATTATCATTTGTTTCTATGCATATTTTTATTTCCTTTTTGATTTATTCAGTGACCTCTACATGTATTTTTGATGTTTTCGTAGGAGAGGTGAGATTTCCTTTCTCCTACTCCATGATCTTGATTGCCTCCCTCTTTTATCTCTTCTATATATGTATAGGAGTGTACCCTGTGAAGCCTACTGGTCCTAGACTTTGTTTGTTGGGAGTTGTTTTGTTAGTGATTCAATTTCATTACTAATAATTGGCCTTCATATTTTCTATTTCTTCCTGATTTGGTCCTGAGAGATTGTGCCTTTCTAGGAACTTATCTATTTCTTCTAGGTTGTCCATTTTATTGGTATATAATTGTTAGTAGTAATCTCTTGTGATCCTTTGTATCCTTTGATATTGGTTGTAACTTCTCTTCCATTTTTGTATGTTTTTGGGACCCTATATCTTTTTTATGAGTGTGGCTAGTAGTTTATCAATCTTGTTTATCTTTTCAAGGAACCAGTTCTTAATTTCATTGATCTTTTCTATTTTTTAAATTCTTAATTTTGTTTATTTATGGTCTGATCATTATTGCTTTGCTTAACAGAACAGGCTGCAGAGAAAGTCTAGGAAAGAATATCTTTGAAAGCTCTCCAAAAATATTGCTACAAGGATACACTGCTTTTAAATCTGGATTTTAGAGAAGTGAGAGTGGCTGAATGACAATTACATTCCCCTTGTCTGTATGAATAATCTCTTTCTTTGCTTACACAGGCTTCAGTGCACTATCACATCATGAAGTGTGTTCCCCTACCTGCTTTGGAATTCTCTAGTACCAACTCTCATAGATTTCAAAGGAAAATATTAAAGGCATGGTCTATATAGCCAGTAATGTCTGTTGAACTATATAGAGAAAAACTGTTTCTACAGTTACAAAGCACACCTCACAACATGAAACAAGATCAGGGGAATGATATCATCACTTTAATGCCATCATTGCCAGGTCTCCTCGGTGGAAAACAAAACAGTAATTGGACGTCACTTAGAGGCAACCAAGGGGTTAAGAGCCAAAATATACAGATGGCTCATACAACTCAATATTTAAAAAAGAACAATAAAAAAATGGACATAAGACCTGAACAGACATTTCTGCAAAGAAGACATACAGATGGCCAAAAGACACATGAAAAGATGCTCAACATTGCTAATTATTAGAGAAATATGAATCAAAACTACAATGAGGTATCACCTCACACTGGTCAGAATGGCCATCATCAAAAACTACAAATGTAATAAATGTTGCAGAGGGTGTGGGGAAAAGGGAACCCTCTTACACTGTTGGTAAGAATGCAAACTGGTGCAGCCACTATGGAAAACAGTATGGAAACTCTTAAAAACACTAAACTTTAAGGACAAGCAAGCTCACTCCTGAATATATATTAGTAAAGAATGAAAACTCTAATTAAAAAAGACACACCCCCTGTGTTCACAGCAGCACTTTTTGCAATAGCTAAGACATGGAAACAACACAAGTGCCCATCAACAGATTATTCATTTAAGAAGATGTGGTAGATATATACATCAGAATATTACTCAGCCATAAAAAGAATGAAATTGTGCCATGTGCAGCAACATAGATGGACCTAGAGAATATTATGCTTAGTGAAATAAGTCAGTCAGAGAAAGACAAGTACTATATGATACCACTTATAAGAGAAATCTAAAAATAATACAAATGAATCTATATACAAAAGAGAAGCAGACTCACAGACATAGAAACAATATTTTCATTAGCAAAGTGGAGGAGGAGGGAGAGACAAATTAGGAGTGTGGGATTAACAGAAGACCATACTTAAAATAGAGAAGTAACAAGGATTTACTGTATAGCACAGGAATTTATATTCAATATCTTATAATAGCCTATAATGAAACATAACACCAAAAATGGAATCATTTTGCTTTACATCTGAAATTAGCAATATGTTTTAAATCAATTATATTTCTATTTTAAAAAAGTCCATGTCACTGAACTCTTTTATTGTGTAATGTAATGTCAGCATATTAAAAAGCAGAGACATTACTTTGTCAACAAAGGTCCGTCTAGTCAAGGCTATGGTTTTTCCAATAGTCATGTATGGATGTGAGATTGGACTATAAAGAGGGCTGAGTGCAGAAGAATTGATGCTTTTGAACTGTGGTGTTGGAGAAGACTCTTGAGAGTCCCTTTGACTGCAAGGAGATCCAACCAGTCCATCCTAAAGGAAATCAGTCTTGGGTGTTCATTGGAAGGACTGATGTTGAAGCTGACACTCCAATATTTTGGCCACCTGATGTGAAGAACTGACTCATTTGAAAAGACCCTGATGTTGGGAAAGATTGAAGGTAGGAGGAGATGGGGACGACAGAGGATGAAATGGTTAGATGGCATCACTGACTCAATGGACATGAGTCTGGGTAAACTCAGGAGTTGGTGATGGACAGGGAGACCCAGCGTGCTGCGGTTCATGGGTTTGCAGAGTCGGACACGACTGAGTGACTGAACTGAACTAAACTGAACTGAATGTCATTTTACTCTGGCTGTTTTATATGTTTTTTTAACATATCTTTGGTTTTAAGATTTGACTTTCTTTGAAGTTTTACTGTTCGGTGTTCACTGAACTTCTCATGCTGTACTGTACTTAGTTGCTCAATCGTATCCAACTCTTTGTGACCTCATGGACTATAGCCTGCCAGGCTCCTCTGTCTGTGGGGATTCTCCAGGCAAGAATACTGGAGTGGGCCATCATGCCCTCCTCCAGTGGATCTTCCCAACCCAGGGATTGAACCCAGGTCTCCCTCATTGCAGGCAGATTCTTTACCATCTGAGCCACCAGGGAAGCTCAAGAATGCTGGAGTGGGTAGCCTATCCCTTCTCCAGGGGGATCTTCCTGACCCAGGAATCTAACTGGGGTCTCCTGCATTGTATGGATTCTTTACCAGCTGAGTTACCAGGGAAGCCTGAGCTTCTCATATGTACAAAAATATTTTATTCACATAATTTTGGTTATTATTTCTTCAAATATATTTTCTACTCCAATTTATTTCTCCTCTATTTTTGGAGTTCAAATTACATATATATCAGTATCTTTGGTAATGCTCAATAGCTCCCTCAGTCTCTGTTTATTTTTCCTCTAAGATTTTCCCTTTATATATTTCTGATTAGATATTGTTTATAAATCTATCTTCAATTTCACCATTTTTCCTCTGAAATTTCCATTCTGTTAGTGAACTCATCCAATACACTTTTAAAAATTAATTAATTTATTTTAATTGGAGGCTAATTACTTTTCAATATTGTGCTGGTTTTTGCCATACATCAACATGAATCAGCCATGGGTGTACATGATACTATGTTTTCAGTTCTAAAATTTACATTTGGTTCTTTCTTACAATTTCTGTTTCTCTTCTGAGATTTGTTTTCCCTTCATTCATCACAAGTGTGTTTTCCTGTACATTTTGTGTGTGCTAAGTTGTTTCAGTCATGTCCAACTCTTTGCAACCCTATGGACTGTAGCCTGCCAGACTCCTCTGTCCATGGGATTCTCCAGGTTAGGATACTGGAGTGGGTTGCCATTTCCTACTCCAGGGGATCTCCTCAACCCAGGGATCTAACCTGCGTCTCTTATGTCTCCTGCCTTGGCAGGAGGATTCTTTACCACTGCCCTTTCTGTACCGTATGGAATGTAATTGTAATAGCTGCTTTAATGTTACTCCTCATAATTCTAATATCTGTTTGGCATCAGATGATTTTGTTTTCCCTTTAGAAGGGGACATATTTTCTTACTCTTGGATACTAAGTAATTTTCTGTTTATCCTGGACATCGAATATGTTTTCTGTAGACTCTGTTCTTTTATAATCCTCTGAAAAATGTTGATACTTTTCTTTTAGTAGGCAATCTATTTGGTTAGATTCTGGCCATCAGTTCTGCCTTATCTTTTCTATACTATAGTTAAAATCTCAGTTTAGCTCTCAAAGCCTTTTATTTGCTGGTTTGGATATGTGTGTGCATGTGTGGTTCAGGGTTTAGGCTGAGATTTTTGTGATTCAAATCTCAGTTCATTTCTCAAAACCTTTGATTTGCTTGTTTGGTTGCTTTCTGCACATGCATTGTCCAGTAAGAGTGGTTTTATCCAAAGATATGGGATACTTTCTCTGTCTCTTTTCCTCCTGAGATTTCTCTTTTGCACTGCATCATACTCATGCTCCTTTGAGAGGTTCTTCTGGCCAGAAAAATGGCAGGTTTTCCATCAGAGTTTTAGCTACATGTGCTTCTCTAATCCACAATAAGACAGTTACCTTGCAAGGTTGCAAAAGAAAAAAACCTGAATAGCTCACCCTCTTATGTTTTCACTCTTTTTCACCATTTGCCTCCTTTTTGGTTACTTCTCAGAGTCCTAAAGTGAGATTTTTCTTTTTAAAATTTTGTCCAGTGTTTATAGGTGTAATTAATGGGGGATGCGGTTTCTAGGGAGGCTTACACTTCCATTGCAGAATTGGGTCTCCCAAGAGCACTATATTTTAAATATCATCCTATATTTATATCTCATTCAATATTTACTTTTGTTCAACACTATGTTGATAATTAACCAGTTGTGTCTTTTAATAAAATTTTAGGTTTTATTGTGAAAGACATAAAAGGTAACCTGAATACATGGATAGATATACCATATTTAAGAATAGGATGATGTAGCACTATAAAAACTTTAGTGTCTCCCAAATTTATATATAAATTGATTGATAGCACAGCTAATATTCAAGCTGAATTTTTTTATACATTGATGTACAGACTATAACATATACACTTGCTTCCTATCAAATCCTAACATTTTATAAAGTTGTTTCCAGAGGTGATATTCAAAATATAGCAACCTGTATGACATAGGCACCAACTAATGAGAAAAATCCCTGCCTACTAGTTTCTATGATGTCAATGCCTACCAAGCCCTGCTAGATTTATGTATTTTTAATTACATAAAATATTTTAGAGTTAAAAGATGCTTCTGTACCTCTTTCCAAATCCCATAACTATTTCCCTCCCTGTGCATATTTTACACTATTACAGTATATGTATGTATCTCTAAAAATGTATAGCATACTTTCACATGTATATAAATTGTATGATACTGAGCAAAGAGTTGGACATGACTGAAGCAACTTAGCACAAATACATAGTAGGTAAATATCCATTTTGATACATATTTAACTGTTGTATAGTATCTCATTGAATAACTATGCTACAATTTACTTATCAAAATTGCCTATTTCTTTGTTTTAAATTTAGGATAGTGTTCTAATTCTATTAAAAACAATGTTGCAATAAACATTCATTTTCATGGATTATTAGGAACATGTTTCTCTTGGGTACTACATAATAGTGGATTTGGGGATTATACATTTATTTACCTTTAATTTTACTAGATATCATAGTTGGACAAATGTATACTCCCACAAATACTGAATGGGATTACCTATATTCTGATACTCTCCCTAACAGTATATACTGTCAATCTTCCTTTTTAAAAGATTATTTTAGCTTTTACTAATTTAATAGATAAAGTGGTATTTTATTTTATGGTAATTTTATTTCCCTAATTAATGCTTATTGGTTTTTAATCAGGCCAGTGTCAAGTTCTGCTCATTTCTTTTTAGTAGATTCTTTTTCTGAGGATTCTTAGATGTAGTCAACATACCCTCATTCTCTATACTTTTCTAACCTGTGCCCTCTGCAGAAGTTCTACCCATAAAAACTTGGTACCAATTTCTGTATAGGTATGCTTTTGGCTGCAAACAGAAAATTCAACTCAAAACTGAATTAAAAAGGGGGGGGTGTTGTTGTAATATATATTAGGAAAGTTTGGGGATGGCAGCAGATTTAGGTATGGCTTAATGTAAAAACAAAAAGTGACAATGAAAAAAATGAAATAAAAGGAGGAGAGAGTGAAATAGCAGAAGAGGAAATGTAATATTTTGTCCTGATGTCTATTCTGTGAGTTAGGACATGAGTTCTGGGGTCTCAGAGGTGAATCCGATCTGCATGATGGATCCACAAGAAGCTCACCATCCAGAAGGCAGGACAGAGAGTAAACCAGTAAACAGAGAGCTCTCATCCAGTTTGTTAAGTGCTCTGACAGAGTCATGCAAAAGAGTAAGGGGGAAGGAAAGACTAACTAAACTTAGAGTAGTCTCAGAAGCTTATTTTGGAGAAAGCAGCATTTGTTCCAGTCTTTATAGGAAGGCAGACCTTTTATAAGCAGGCATGGTGTGTGGGAGATGGGAACAAAGACATTCCAGGTAGAGGAACAGTTTGAGCAAAGGTGTGGCATTGGCAGAATGCAGAACATGAGTCATCCAATTGTGAGTGAGGCCTGTGAGCCTGGCAGAGGCCAATCATGGAGAGCCTTGAATGAATGATAGGCTAAGGAGCTTGGATTTAAACCTGCCAGTCAAGTCAGACACAACTGTGCTCAACAAATAATTAATGACTGAGCAAATGAATGCCTGAGAAGAACTTTTTCCCCCGCACTGGGGAGCAGTGCTCCATTCTACAAGAGAGACAGGCTAAGCACTTGCTTAGTGTACCAGTAAAGACACAGCACCAGTAAAAGTTTTCAGCCAAGTGGATATGCATTAAAAGTATTAACATAGTCATTAGGGGATAAATTTAAAAAATTGGTAGACTTTTTTACATTTACTGTTTTTATTCTGAATTACATATGATGCAGGGGCACCCTAACTTTTAGCATTTAGAACCTCTAAATGTCTTAATTTTGTCCTACTTGAGCAATAGAAATGAATAAGATCTAAGAGCTTACCCCAGAGCAGCTCCTGGGGCGAGAGACCCAGACACACAACACACTATGTAATTAGTGTCGGCATAGAGGGGGCTGTAAAAAGTGTTGGTGTGGGAGCCCAGAGAAGCATGGTCCTAGGGAGAATAGAGGAGTCAAATAGGAATGGGGATACAGGATGGGGATAGAGAAATCAAAAGGAGAATAGAAGAGAGTGATTGCTGAATAAGAGATAGTAAGCAGAAAAGATATCACATGGGGAGAAAAGAAAGCTGAAAGCAGGGAGTGTGGGAGGAGGCTTACAGGCTGTGAAGGAGATCCCTCTGGAGGCGGAAAGAGGCAGGGTCACTTCCTGCTGGAGAGGGGGAGAAGCAAGGCACAGACCTAAGGAGAGGCTTGGAGACAGGACACTTTCTGGACTGGAGAGGTGAGCTAAAGTGCCCTGCTATACTGAAGAGCTTGTGGGGGCCTCCATGCTGGGATTTCAACGTGCTTGACTCCACATTCCCCTAAGTTTTGAAGGAAACCCGCTGAAGAGTATACTCGCTAAACTCATGGAAGTGGTCGGATTTAGAGGCGCTTTGACTCGATTCGTGGGGTCGCAAAGAGTTGGACACGACTGAGCAACTGAACTGACTCAGATAGCAAGGGAGATAGATGTAGAATTTCTTTTGGGCAATGGAAAGGAGAGGTCTGGACTCTGTTGTGAAGAAGAAGTGAAGTCGCTCAGTCGTGTCTGACTCTTTGCGACCCCATGGACTGTAGCCTAACAGGATCCTCCATCCATGGGATTTTCCAGGCAATAATACCGGAGTGGGTTGCCATTTCCTTCTCCAGGGGATCTTCCCTACCCAGGGATCGAACCCGGGTCTCCCGCATTGTAGGCAGCCGCTTTACCGTCTGAGCCACCAGGGAAGTGGGTGTTAGGGGTGCCTAAAGGAGGGATGCAGATCCGGTTGAGATCTCAGAAAACAGAGATGGAGAAATCGTTCAGGCCACATAAAGAAAGGAACAGAATCCAATTTAGCAGGGAGATAGGCAGTGAGGGGCTTTGTTAAATGGAGAAAAGTCGCAGGACCTGGTTTGGGCCACAGAAAGTAGCGATTTGGAGGTAGAAAAAAGAAGGGGCAGAATCCCTAATTGAATAATCGAAATGAATGGGCTTGGAGGGGAGAAAAGAGGGGCTAGGACTCGGTTGATACCGGTTTGAAAAGGAAAGGGACAGAACCTGGTAGCGGAACAAGGGTCACACAAAAGCCTGATGTCGTTGGATTTATGGGTGGGGCAACCTTGTTTGTAATAAGGGCGGGATGGTCACTTGCAGACGTGGAAGTAGGAAAGCAGTGCTGGGGAGGAGGCATGCAGGCAGAGCGGAGGAAGGGAGCATGTAAAGGGAAGAAGAGGTACGGGGAAGTACTGTAGAGTGGAGGGAGGGGGCGTTTCGAAAAAGGGGCGGTGCGGCGCACCACCGTACTGCAGA
This sequence comes from Cervus canadensis, assembly GCF_019320065.1. Taxonomy (NCBI): domain Eukaryota; kingdom Metazoa; phylum Chordata; class Mammalia; order Artiodactyla; family Cervidae; genus Cervus; species Cervus canadensis. Next base: position 55,347,651 of record NC_057419.1, read on the forward strand.
GGAGAGGTGGATGGTGTTGCGGGCGGAAAGGGGCTGTAAGAAGAGGTAGTGCAGAGCGGAGGTGGAGAGGGAGGTGTTGGGAGAGGGGTTGGAATGAGATGAGATGCAGTTAGAGTTTGTCACGGGTGGAGTCCAGTTGTTCTGCTGCTCTGAGAGCAGAGACCTTATGTGGGATTGAGGTGGTCACAGTTCAGTCCACCAAAGCACAGGAGCGCTCAGCGCCAGCGGTTGCCCCTACACCTCCCGTTGGTGCACATGCGCACTATAGAGTTGCGGGGCGTGTGTAGGGTAAAGGGGAAGGGGTAGGAGAACTGACATGTTCTTTCTTGGAAGCAAAAGGAGCTAGGATTTGGAAGCCAGACCATATGGGTTTCTAGGTATGAGAACCCAGTAGTTGAAGGGTTTGGGGCTTAAGGTTTGATGAGAACCCCTTCCTTAGGATTGGCAGGAGGCCACATGAATCTCCACCTCCCTTTCATTCTTTTCTAACTCAGGCCCCTTCCCATCAGGCTCAGCTGTTTATTGGCCCTCCAGAAAAATGGATAGGAGAAATGACTCCAATTATAAGATGACCCTGTTCCAGGTGAGGCCTCTCTGCATTCTCTGCAGGCCATCTACCCTGTTCGGAGTTCATTTACTGCAGTTGAGCCCCTACCACTCTGTAGTTGCATAACTCCCTACCTAACGTGTTTCAGTCCTCCCTTGTATGGTGGAGGAGGAGGTGAGGAAAACTTGCCTATTTCTTGCTCCCTTTCTCTTTCTTTACCCTCCCTTTCAATCAGTCGTTCAAAGGAGAAAGGGTGTAGAAAAGGTGGGCTTTGTAGAAAAGGTGGGCTTTGTTTGTAGAAAGGGTGGGCTCTAGGGAGGCCAGATAGCTCAATGCATCATAGTCTTAAGTATGTAGGGCCCTCTGCCTCCCACTGTGAGCCTAGGGCTTCACTTCTCTCCAAATGTACAGGCTGAGACAACATAAGACAGTGTCTTGCTGATACATACCCTCTTGGCAGCAACCAAGGACCCCCTGGCCATGGACCCACCAGTTGCCAACCAGCCAAAGAAAAGCAAGACCAAGAAGGCCCCTATTAAGGCTATCACTAAGACTGTACCCACTGACCCTCCAGTTCCACCTGCCAGCATGATTACCACCATCAAGTCTAAAGTAACTCTTCCAGCTTTAAATCTGCCAATCATTCCCCAAATCAACCAGGCTTCAGCTACCACTGAGGTAGCCAATACTCAGGCTTCTTCATTCACTGCTCAGCCTAAGAAATCCAACAAGACAAAGAAAGTTACTGCTAAGGCAACCCAAGGCTCCCAATTTCCAATTGACAGTGAGAGTGTCACTATACAGATCAAGCTACTCTTGCAGATCCTAAATCTGCTAGTCATTCTTCAGACTATCCAGGCTCCAATTGTCAATGAGTCAGCCAATTCTCAAGCCTTGTTAGGCCCCACCACGCCTAAGAAAATTTCCAAGGCTAAAAAGGCTGACAATAAGGTCATAGCTAGTGCCACTAATATCTCACTGGCTCTATCCACTATTTACACAGCTACCACCCACAGCCAAATTACCTCCATCCAAACTAAGAAAGCCTCCAAAGCACAAATACTGATACTGAGTTCCCAGAGGCCCCAGATGCCACTGAGATAGCTACCATGCAGACTGAGGCCTCAGCAGCAGCTATCTGGCCCCCAAAATCCAAGGCAAGAAAGTTGTCTATGAGGGCCCAAAGTCTGCTTATGAGATCTCTGAGGCCCCCCTGCCAGTCAAATGGTTGCAAACCAACCCCTAGCAGCCACACTCTGGGTCAAGAGAGGGTACAGGGCTCGGAAAGTTGACACTAAGACCCAAACAACCAAAAGCCAGACTCAAGTTGACCAAAGGATCCAGGCCAAGATGGATACCTCTCAGACCCACATAAGTGCCCTTGAGACTCAGGTTGCTGCTTCTGTCCAGGCCCTGGCAGATGACTACCTGGCTCAGTTTAGTTTGGAGCCCACAACCAGGACCCGGGGAAAGAGAAACCAAAAGGTGAGATCTCTGACATCACCACCCTCACTTTGTACTTCTTTTCCATTGCTTTCCTCCTGGTTTGTTCACTTGTTCTATAAAAGTTTACTGAGTCTTTATACTCTGAGCCAGTCCCTGCATTCACATAGGCTGTGAGAGATACTGAGAAGATTGGGATGTAGTTACTGCTCCTTGGCAGTTCACAGATTGGTGTGGATATAAGACATCGATACCGTTAGATACAACTCAGATATAATTCAACTTGTATTTACATAGTAGTTAGAATGTGCCAGGATTTGTGTTAGATATAGTTACACAGGATATATTTTTATGTTTTAAAGTAACTTGTACCAGCTAGGTCCCAGTTTTACAGGTAAGAAAACCAAGTCCCAGAGAGATGAAGTGACTTGTTGAAGGGGTACAGCTTGTAGAGCCAATGGTGGCCAAAAAAAGAGAAATAACCAGACCCTGCCCTTGGGTTGCTCCTGTCTGGCAGGAAAATAAAACTCCTGCTTGGAAGACAGTAAAAGACAAATCTAGGACTCAGTGTGGTTAATGGTAAAGTCAGGACCCACTACAGGGAGGGTTTAGGGGACTTTCAGTAACAGACAGCGTGAGGAGACAAAGCCATCTCTTTCATCTGGTGATTTTGGATCTTCCTTCTTTCTGATTATGTAGTTCAAGAATCTGAACAAGGATGAGAGAGGTGATGGCAATTATAGGCATGTCCCATGGGGCCAGAGGCCTCTGCTATCCCGAGATGTGACCATTTTGCAAGAAAGGGTAAGAATCCAATGCTGCTCAGTCTCTTCTCTTCTTCACCTGCCCTCTTCTCTGTCATTCTTCTAAGTTTTATGAAAACATATTGAAATCTCCCGTATATTCCTCTTCTCCCAGGCAAATAAATTGGTGAAATACCTGTAGGTTAAGGACCAGACAAAGATCCCCATCAACTGCTCAGGTAGTCATATCAACCCTCCTCCCTAAGCTGTCCTTTCTACTCCCCTCTCCTCCCAGCCATGGGAGTAACCATTTAGTTTTATGGCCTCTTCATTCTCTCACATGCTCCCCCTGCCCTTTTCACACTCTGTCATGGCTGGCATCTCCCATTAACACAGTTCAGGACTCAGACTATACTGACCCCACAGGGTTGGCAAAAGGGCTATAGCTCTGTGGCCCCTTCTCATCCGAACTGTTCCCTTCTTTCCCTTCCTGCAGACATGCTGAAGGATGTCATCTAAGAATATGATGAATACTTCCCAGAGATCATTGAGCGAGCAAGCTATGCTCTGGAGAAGGTGAAGGGGTATCCTCTGGGGGATGGGCACAATGGGGAACTCTTGAATGGAACAAAGGTGTACACATCCCTTTGCAGGGAACCACAGAGACTGACTAATCCAGCCCCATCCCCATGCAGATGAGCAGATGGTGGCCTAGGGAGAGGCATAGACTAGCTTGGGGTCACACAGCAGGTACAGCTAAGACCCAAGCCACCCAGCTCAACCCTGGCTTCTGTTCACTGCTGGACACATCCTGTAGTATATTTCAGATATTCACTTCTCCCTTCCATTTCCCATTCTCTGTCTCCCTAGAGTCCTATTAATCATAAAGATGATTTGGTAACAATAATACGTTTGTTATCTGTTTGCTGTGTGCTGGCCACTTAGCTAAATGCTTTCTATGCATTATCTTACTGATTTCTCACACACACTCACAAATCCTAGGTAAACAGGGAACTGCGGGATGCTCAGCCAGCTCATTGATGCCTAGGCTAAATTTTGTGATCTCACACGCTATTCTTTTACTTGGCAGATGTTTCGAGTCAATCTGAAGGAAATTGATAAAATAGCTTGTATATTCTCATCAGCATTCAGGAATCCTCTACAGGCATACTGAGAATGTAAGCTGGGAAAGGGCTGCAGTGGGAGGGAGGCTTCTGATTTTTTTTGTTGTTGTTGTTCATGATACTACTCCATCCTTGTCTTTTCCCCACATCCCCTTAGGAAGTCAGTAAAGACAGAGCCTAAAACCCCCTTTTCTATCACCCACATGTAGTTGAAGCCCTGCACACAGGAGTGGTGCCCCTTTATGATTGTCTGGAGGGTGTAGAAGCCTGGGTTACTCCTATTGTCAGATTTTCTGTTTCTCTAGAAGCTTCCCTGTCTCTTCCTATCAGGCTTGGTAGAATGGTTCTCAAGGGAAGGCTTCCTGGTGTGGGTGAATCATGATGGTTGATGGGCAGGAGCATCAGTGGGGCTGTGCCTAGAATTCTCTTGGAACTGAGGTGTCTGGAAGAGAAAGAAGGGACTCACATTGGCTGGGTGCCCAGATCATACCAGGCTGACAAGCATTCTATCCTCTCAGTAACCTGGGAAGAGCAGAATGTTATTTTCCCATTTTATGAATAGGAGACTAGGCTCAAAGTCTTAAGTGCCTTGCCCAGGATCATATAGAGCTTGAAGCATAGACTGGGCAGAATTCTCCCATATCTGAAGAATCTGGGAGAAGCTAGCCTAGTGATCTGGCTGGTGTGTTTTTTGTTTTGTTTTGTTTTGCAGATGGCTGCTGGATGTAAACCTTCTCTCTGTCCCATTATTCCCCTAGGACCAAGGACACACCCAAACTAGATCTTCTCATGGTGATTCTGAGTGTCATTTTTATGAATGGCAACAAGGCCAATGAGGGTAAGTGGCTGGGTTGGCAGCTACATGGTAGGGGGAGGGGTCATGGTCAAAATTGCACACGTTGATTTTCTATCCCTGTTTCCTTTTGCCTCCCCTTGCAGCTGTCATCTGGGAGGTGCTGCGTAAGTTGGGGCTGTGCCCTGGGTATGATTGGGCTCTGTCAGTGCTTGCTGTCCATGTTGTCCTTTGGCAAGAGAGAATGGTCCCAGGATTGCATCAGCCTGGTGGTCTGGTGGGGTGGGCAGATGTGCTGGACTGGGTCCAGAGTTCTGACCTGGGTGTATAGGGAAATGGTCCTGAACTCTCTGCTTCTTCTTTCTCCTATGTCCTCTTTCTGTTCTAATCTGATATATAAGATAGACTTTAGGGCATCCCTGATAAGAACCATCTGACCTCAACTGCCTGCTTCTAGTGACCCTGTGTTCATTATTTCCTGACTTAATTGAGATGGCCCCATGTGCTAGAGAGGTCTCTTTCACATTGGGAAATGCCTCTGCCCCCATGCGGGAAGATCTGATCTTGGTTCATGGGTTATTTTTCCCATTGTCAGGGTAAGGCACTCACTCTTTGGGGAAGTGAGGAAGCTCATCACAGATGAGTTTGTGAAGCAAAAGTAAGTGGTGTTTGTCAGGCTTTGTCAGAACCTGAAGTGTTCTGGGTGTGCCAGTCTGGTCCAGAAAGTGCTTGATCAGCCCTTTTCTTACTCTAACTTTAGACGTATGGGCATTATGTTTCCTAGAAATAAGTGAGTCCTGTCCACAATTACCATGGTGGGCCATACCAGGGCTGGGCCAGACCAAACACAAAACCCTTGCTATGGGGTGTGCTCAGAGCAGAATGCCCAGAGAATGGCTTCTCTGTTTATAACACACCCAACAGAAACTTGGGTTTACTCCTCACAGGTGGCAGAATACTTTGGCCTCCCTGTGACACCATACGCTATACATGCCTCCCCTGTAACACTAAGTGACTGCTTTGTACAGAGCCAATGGGAAATGGCTCAATATTGGAGGTTAAGACCATGAAATATGTTTTGGAGTTAGTCTGGGGAAGGAGGGCCTTGGAAATCCTTCTCCAGGAGCTGAGTTTAGTACTTGATTGGAGGAGGTTGCCACCTGGAGCCAAGTGGTTAGACAACAGGTTTGCTTGGTTAGAAGCAAGTTTTATTTCCTTTCTCCAAGGTACCTGGAATACAAGAGGGTCCCCAACAGCAGACCACCTGAATATGAGTTCTTCTGGGGCTTGCGCTCCTACCGAGACTAGTAAGATGAAAGTTCTCAAGTTAATTGAAGGTAATTGAAGAGCTTCCCTTACTTGGCATATTAAGGGCACAGGATGCCCCTGGCTGGGGCAGGCAGTGTACAGGAATGGACAGGTACAGGGTAGCCTGAAGTTCATATATAAACATATGGAACTTCATTTATGTCCCAGAATGCTGCTTGACATAAAGTTTACATCATTTCATTCATTATTCATACTTTATATTAGTCTCCTTAACTGCTATAACAAAATATCATAACTTGAGTAGCTTAAACAACAGAAACAGGAACTTCCCTGTTGGTCCAGTGGCTAAGACTCTATGCTCCCAATGTAGGGGGCTGGGGTTCAATCTGTGGTCAGGGAACTAGGTCCCACATGCCCCAACTAAGAATTCACTCACATGCCACAACTAAAGCCTGGTGCAGCCAAATAAATAAATATAAAAAATAAAAAAAAACCCAAACCAGCAGAAACATTTTATTATAGTCCTGAAGGCTAGAAGTCCTAGATCAAGGTCCAGGAGCGTTAGTTTCTAATGAAACTTCTCCTCCTGGCTTGCAGAGTTCATGTGTTCATGAACTCTTGCTGTGCTCATGGTGGAAAGAGAGTTCTTCTTTTTAAAATAAATATTTATTTTTAATTGGAGGATAATTACCTTACAATATTTTGTTGGTTTCTGCATTTATTAACATACATCAGCCATAGGTATACACATGTTCCCTTACTCTTGAACCTCTCTCCGACCCCAGCCCCCTAGATTTTCACAGAGCACCGGGTCTAGCTCCCTGCATCATACAGCAAATTCCCACTGCCTATTTGTTTTACATATGGTACTGTATATGTTTCTATGCTACTCTTTCCATTTGTCCCACCCTCTCCTTTCCTGCACCCCCTCCATGTCCATAAGCCTGTTCTCTATGTCTGTGTCTCCATTGCTGCCCTGCAAATAGGTTCATCAGTACCGTGTTTCTAGATTCCATATATATGCATTAATATATGATATTTGTTCTTCTCTGACTTACTTCACTCTGTATAATGGGAGAGCCTCTTCTTAAAAGGACACTAATCTTATTGTATCAGGAACCCACCATTATGACATCATTAAACTTTACTTCCAGAAAAGCCCTACCTCCAGATACAGTCATATTCGAGGTTGGTGCTTCAACATATTAATTTAGGCAGGACAAAAGCATTCAGTCCATAACATACTTACTCTCTTATCATTTCTCCTTATCTCTTATCATGCAAGGTAATAGGAGAACTGCCCTGACTTGACATATTAAGGGTACAAGATGTCCCTGGCTGGGGAAAGCAGTATACAGTGACGGGCAACTTGCAGTTCATTTGCGATAACAAAGTCCGTATGAAGACAGAGATGAAGACATTTAGGCTCAGTGACATCAAGTAGCTTGTCCAAAGTCACATAGCACCTAAATTATCAGAACTGAAATTGGATCTCAGGACTGACCCATGATAGAGCCCTAACAACTAAGAGTTTTTTTTAAAATGCTACTCTTAGCTTTATACAAAGCCCATGGTATGTACTTAATACATAATTACAAATGTTATTTTTATTATAATGATTGTAATTCTCATTTCAGGTACAAAAAAAAGACCCCAAGGACTGGGCCGTGCAGTACCAGGAAGCAGTGCAGATGCAAGTCCAAGCTACAGCTGTGGCTACAGCTGAGGCTGAGGCCAGGGCTGAGGCAAGAGCCCAAATGGGGAGGAGAGGAAGCTGTGGCTGGGCCCTGGAATTGGGATGACATGGATATCGACTGCTTAACAAAGAAAGAGTTAGGAGATGATGCTCAGGCCTGGAACAGATTTTCACCTGAAATTGAGGCCAGAGCCCAAGAAAATGCAAATGCCAGTGCCAGCATTGACTTCAGCAGAGAAGCTAGCACCAGGGCTAGCTATAGCGATGGTTCTAGTATTAGCTTCAGTGGTGTACCCAGCCCTGGTAATGGTTTTGGTGGCAGAGCTGGTATTAGCTTTGGTGGTACATGCAGCAACAGTGCTAGCTTCAGCAGTGTAGCCAGCATTTGCTTTGATGGCACACCCAGCACTTGTTCCACTTTCAGTGGTAGAGCCAGCATTAGCTTCAGTGGTACAGCGAACACCAGCTCTAGTTTCAGCAGTGAAGTCAGTATTAGCTTTGGTGGCACACCTTGCACCAGTGCCAACTTCAGTGGTGGGGTCAGCCATAGTTTCAGTGACCTGCTCAACACCAATACCAGTTTCAGTGGTGGAGCCAGCTCTGGTTATGGAGGCACACTCAGTACCACTGCTGGTTTCAGTGATGCACTAGCCTTGGCAGTACACTTGGCACCAGTGCAGTCTTTAGTGGTGCACTTAGCACCAGCACTCACCTAGGTGGCACACTCAGCACTAGTGTCTACTTTGGTGGTTCTCCCAGTTCTAGTGCCAGCTTTGGTGGCACACTTAGTACCAGTATCTGCTTTGGTGGCTCTCTAGCACCAGCACTGGTTTTGATGGTGTACTCAGTACCAGTGTCTCCTTTAGCAGCTCTTTCAGCAGTTGCACTGACTTTGGTGATACACTCAGCATCAATCTTAGCTTTGGTGGCACACACAGCACCAGTGCTGGTTTTAGCAGTGCTGTCAGTATTAGCAGTGGCTTCAGCAGTGTACTCAGCACCAACTCTGGCTTTGGCAATGTGTCTGCTGACTTCAGTGGGGCACTTAACACCTCTAGTGACTTTGGCAGTGCTCCCAGCACCAGCATTGGCTTTGGTGGAGCTCCCAGCACCAGCTTCTGCTTTGGGAGTATATCTAACACCAATCTGTGCTTTGGTAGCCGTCCTAGAACTTGCTTTAGTGGTCCTACCAGTGCCAGTTTTGGTGATGGACTCAGCACCAGTACCAGTTTCAACTTTGGCGATGGGTTAAGCACCAGCACTGGATTTCATGGTGGGTTGAGCACCAGCTCTGGCTTCAGTGGTGGACTGATCTCCAGCAATGTCTTTGGTGGTGGATTTGGCAGAAATGCTGGTTTTGGCAGCACACTTGGCACCAGTGCTGACTTTAGTAGTGGCATCACCACCAGTGATAGCTTTGGTGGTGGACCTAATACCAGCTTCAATGGAGGATTGAGCACCATCATTGGCTTTGGCAGTGGTTCCAGCACCAACACTGGGTTTACTGGCAATCTCAGCACCAGCACCAGCTTTATTGGTGGACCCAGTTCTATTGTTGGCTTTGGCAGTGGACTGAGCACTGATGCTGGCTTCAACGGTGGACCAAGCAGTAGTGCTGGCTATGGCAATGGACTGAACAATGCTGCTGGCTTTGGTGGTGGAGCCACTAGCCTTGGTGCCTGTAGCTTCTCCTATGTCTAGTGAAGTTTCAGGTAATTGCAACATTTCCATAGCCAAGGCCCATGGGGATGAGTATAAGAGCTGGGAGATGTTATAAGAAACCCTCAAGGTGAGAGGGCAGTGTGGGGAGATGAGCACAATGAATGAAGTATGAGGATATAGTATATTTGGTGCTAAAATGTGTTTTCATTTGGTGTTTTGTTTTCAGGTTTATTTCTCATGTTTACAGATACTGCTAATGAATTGCAGCAGTCCTTCCCATGGAGCCAAGGTACATCCTTGGAATCTTTGTCCATGCAGCAGTCTTAGCAGCTGAGGGTGAGGGTGACACACTATGAAAATAATCTGTTTGCCAATTCTGCTTTGTTCTTTGCTTTTTGTGTTCTATCATATTTGGTATCATAGTTACATTAAATTTGCAAAATGAATTTCAGTTTGTTCTGTCTTTTAATGTGCTTAGGTTGATGTGGGTGATATTTTGGTTTCATAGAAGAGCTAGAGATCAGCTCAGCTGTTTGGGGAAGGTGGGCTCTGGCTTTACACTAAAAAGAAAGTATGACTTCAGTGGGATAGAGTCTTGGGGAAAGCATAGCAGACCAGCAGAAAATAGCCTAAGTCAAGATCTAGAAGGGGAAGCCTGGAACAGAAGGCAAAGGGAGCAGATTCTTGAGATTAAGTACAGTTTCATTTTGAGATATCTAAGAATGGAGAGATAGACAGGGACATAACTAATAGACTAATAACTAATAGACAGGTGGACATAGCAACAATGGAGGATTTTCTTGGCATGGGAGAGAGACCCAAGCATGTTGCATAGACTATGGATGCAAAAGCCAATAGAGAAGGACGGGATATAGATGTGGAATAATCAGGAACTGACTGAATCAACTTATCCTTGAGAAGGTGGGATGGATAGAATACCAGAGAATAGAGAGTGGTCCTGACTTTGAACAGAATTTAATGGTGGCTGTGGAAGGAGATAAATGTAGATTTGCTTCAAGCAGTGATCATCAACCTTGTAATAGATCCCAATAAAAAAAATGATGTGGATTATACAAGGTTTTTAGTCTTGCTGGTGGTTGTGATGGGAGGACAAAAAGGAAGAAAAAAAAAGGCAGGGGGTGTATGAGTCTGTATCTTCACAACTGGGTTGCTGGTACCTTCCCATAGTAGCTGCATGGAGATTGGCTGAAGAGATAGAAAGTAGGATCCAAGATGGCCAGGGATGGAAGAAAAATGAAGAGGGAGAGGACTGAGTGATTGGGAGATATTGAGGAATCAAAGGACTTATACTTGATGCAGTGCAAGGGTAAATATTGTTCATTAAAGAAATGCTACATACATGCCTGCTGTGTGGGAGGATGACACAGAGAGTTATAAGGACTAGGGGGCCAGTGGTCAGACAGTGAGATGCTTGTATTTAAGAAGTCAAACTGGGGAGAAGTCTAGATGATGCCAACCAAGGTCCATGGAGTGACTGACTGAAGGGAAGATGATCACTGAAGTTGAGGGGGCAGGGCACTAGGTGACCAGGGTATTGTTTGGATCATTTATATGGACAGTGAAATCAGTCAGGATGGCAACAAGAGTTGGAGAAGAAAGGAGAACTGTGGTCTAAGTACAGATTCTTCTTTGAATATAGGGATGAAAGTGTCATGTTCCCAGTCATGTTGCCCACCAAAGAACAAGGCTATAGGCACTCACATGGACGCTCCACCTTCACATTTCGAGATGCTTCTCCAGAGCCCTTTTATCCAGGAAATTCTCACCCAGTCCATACCCCACAGCACCAGAGCCATTTCATAGGGTCAGGATCTTAAGAAAATCTTGTAGGAGAAGCTTCACAATGACCTCCTTTATCCTTTTGTAAGCAGTAAGGGAAGTCTTTATTGATCAGGGAATAGGAATTAAAAAGGAACAAGTTCCATCTTGAGCTAGACAGCTCCTTGTTTATAGCTAGAAATCAAGGCCTATTTTGGAGCTGATGAAGGTTTCTTTACTGGAAGTGGGTCTCTTCCAGTGAGGCCAAGTTCAGAGTGTTCTCAGTGTAAGAAAAGATCAATCATAGCTCCTAAAGGTGAACCCAAGAAAGGACAGAGGCAGTTTGATGTCTTAGAAAGGGCTCAGTAGTGGGCAGGAACAGTGTCCAGGGCTTCTTCAGGTTCCCGGCTGATGTCCACATTCTGAGAGGAAAGAACCTAGTATTAGTAGGAAGGAACCAGTAGTCTGGAGCCCCCACCTTTCCCTGCCTCTTGTTCTCACTGCCAGGCTCCCCTCTTTCAGCCAGACCTGGATCCTTACTCTTTCTTTAGGCAAGCCTGGGGGAACCTCAGCCAGAGTCCTTCTAGGCAGGGTTGCTCTAGTCCTGCTTCTCTATGGTATCTTGAGTCTGGTCTGCAGTTCCTACATTTCTGGGTGCTGGTTTTTCTACCTGTTGGTGGAAACACCCAAGCTCTGTGGGAGTGGGGCGGCCTTTCTGCCGGGGAGGGTGCTTTCACAACATCCCAGCTTGAGCCACAGAGTCCCTCACCTACCTCAGGCTTCTCCCGATGTGTGTTTACAGCCTCCACATTCAGGTAGATGGACTCCACCTTGCAGCCTCAGAAAAGAACAACCAGTCCATCCATAAGCCACCCAGGTGAGCACAGGTCTCCCCTGAGGTGTCATTCCCTCTCCCCGTCAGCACCCACTCCCCCAGCTCCATGCTGTGTGCAGGTTATAGCTGCCCTTTAGGGAGGGGAATTTAGACCAGCTGTGTGATGTCTGGGGAAGACATCAGGCCTAAGAGGCAGGCTCTGCTCCTAATAGTCTCGCTGTTCTCTGAGCCTCCCTTGTCAATGGGAATGAGAATTGAGAAGAGATGATCTCTGCCCCACTCCCCAGCTTTTTTCTGTGAGACAGAAACCTAATCTGTGTAATAAGGATGGAGCTTTGTGGAGCCTCCCAGCTGTGTTAGGTGCTAAAGTGCTAAAAGAATCTTGGGGCCACTACCTTGGGGCAATCAACCCCAGGTAAAGTTTATTTTGAGAACTATGTGGTTACTGCAAGATCAGAGGTGTGGAAGACCACAAGATACTTCTGGGGAGCCTCAAGAAAGAGGAGGGTGGTACCATTGGGGTTTGGATCTGGCATAGGAAGCCCAAAGCCTGTGGAAGCCCCTCTTTCTCTGGTCCCTTTTTGGGACCCCCCTCTTCTACAGCTTTGTGCTATATGATTGGTGCTCTGGTAGAGACAGAGAAAGCTGGGGCCACATCCCAGATTTAGAGGCTACCTAAGTCCTTCCCCCATTGTTATCTTGCTACCACCAGTCCTGCCTCTACCAAGACACCTAACTACCCACCCAGGGAATCTCTCTCAGGACTTTGCTGGACAAATGGTAGGCACTGCTGGCATGCTCATAGCGTCTATATGCTTTTCCCGAGATGAAGGTGAGGGCACTCACCATAAGCCACAGGTGTAAGTTTGAGCACTGTGTGCAGAGGGCACTTGAGATAAGGCAATTCATCTGGAAAGGAGGAGAGAGCAGCTTTCAGAGGCAGGATGCTAGGGGTGTCACCACCTCTCTGGGGTTCCAGGCTTAATGCACTCTTCCCTTCCACCCCCTTCCCCATGGATATCTTTACCTGGGTCCTGCTCACCCACACTCTTCAGGGGGCAGTGCTGAGAGCCCAGTGGGGAGGAAGGAAAAGAGCAGAGAGGCTTCAGGAGCAAGGAAGATGGTGGGTCCTGGGGATCTGGGACAGACCCTGGGTCCCCAGAAACCAAAGATTGGCACTGTGGAGGTGGCTGACCTCCTCAACTGCAGGGCAGACATGAGAGCAAGGCAAGCCTCCCTCCCACCCCCACTCAGTCCTACCACGGGGTCCCCCACCTCAAAGGTCACAGCAGGTCTCAGCCAGTGTTTTCTGAGGCCCTACTATGCGCAGGGCCTTGGCTGAGGTGCATGCACCTTGGCAGCTCTTGCAGCTTTCTCCCCAGCCCAGGCCTGTGCCTTCTGACTCCTTGGACACTTGTTGATGGACAAGCATTCACTGATTCACTTGTGTTCAGTTCCTGATGATTTGCATGCAATGACTTGCATGGCCTTGACGGCAGTCACCAGATAGCCTCAAGGGAGTGGATGACTAGGCACACTCCATGGATGAGGACCCTGAAGCTTTGAGAAGGAAGACACTTGCCCTGAGTCCCACAGCCAGGAAGTGGCAGTGCTGGAACTGGAACCCAGGATGCTTTGAGCCCAAATGTGTGCTCTGACCACTGAAGTCTTCTGCCACTGCCTTTGAGGGATGCACAGTGCTGTGTGGTGACACTCCCACCTCTCATTCCTCTCTGTAAACACCCATCCTCCTGATCACCCAGGAAACATATTCAGCTTTCTATCTTCCCTTCATTGAGCCAGTACCCACCCATCATGGCCTCCCTGCCCCTGAGGGTCATGCTAGGCTTTTCAGGCCTGCCATGGCCCACCCAGCCTCCTGACACATAAAATTTCCTGGGCAACCAATCTGCTCCTCCTCCTTGCCTTTGTCATCATCATCTTCAGGTGCTGGGTCCAGTGCTTTTGGTCTACTACCTCACTCCATTCTCACTGATACTTTATGGGAGTTACTGTTCCTCACTGCATGCCTGACAAAATAGATTCAGAGAAGGGAATCAACTTGCCTGAGGTCTCTGACCCAGTTCTGCCACTGCCTAGACCAGTGATCTCAACCATGCTTTTTCTTTTTCTGGTCCTTGAAGATCTTATCTCTTATAGCACAGGATTGGACCCAGCTCTGAGGTCCTGTGGATCTGAGTTCTCAGTCACAGCATCTTCCTGAGTTTCAGTTTCCTTACTTCAGCAATAGCGGTAAGAGCATGTGCCCAGTTGTGCCTAGCCCAGCTCCTAGGACATCTGTGACAAGCTGGCATGGCCTGTTCATGAAAGCGGGTAGTATGTGGGTAAAGCAGTGGGCAAATGGGAGATGCATGTGCTTCCCATGAACCCCACATGTGTCTGAGATAAGGTGCCTCTGGAATGCACCCAAGATTAGTGCCTCTCTCTGCCCCACTGAGCCCTATGATCTCGGGCAAGTCACTTCATCTCTCAGAGCCTCCATTTCCTCTTCTGCACAGTCAGGGTTACAGGACCAGCCTCACAGTCTCAAAACTAGTACTGAGCAGTAGAGATGTGAACAGTATCAGAAATCTAGCAGCACCACCCCATCCCCTGTCACCTTTTTTCCATTGAGGAGACTGAGGACCAAGCAAAGGAAATTACTTGTCCAATGTCAAGTTCTCAAGTCCTCCAGGTTCCAATTCTAGATGACTCCATATTATAAGAGCCCTTTGTTTGGAAGCTAGCATCATAGAAAAGATCCAAGTCTGCAGGACATTGGACACTTTAAGTATGACTTTGCACTGTCCTCACACATCCTTACTTCAGTATCCTGGAGATGCCAACACTTCAGTTTCCATTTCAGAAATAGACTTTCACACCTGGAGGTGACATGATAGTCCCTTGCCAGGACAGCTGCCCTAGCTTGCAATTTGTAATCAGTGTGTAGATACTCCGTAAATGAAAATATCCAGATTTTTTAATAAAAATAAATTATCATTTAAAAATGAAAACACCACTATCTTGGAGAAATCATCCCTAGAGCAAAGACAGAAACCTATAATCAAAATCAAGATGCTAGGGACTTCCCTGGTGGTCCAGTGGTTAGGATTCCGTGCTTCCATTGCAGGGGGTGTGTTGGATCCCTGGTCAGGGAAATAAGATCCTCCATGGCACATGCACGGTGTGGCCAAAAAGTTAAAAAAAAAAGTCACAAGAGGTCCCAATCCACTGATGACAGCATGCCTCTGAGAAATACTGGCTCAGCTTTCTCAGGTTGAAACAGACTGTTAAGGTTGGCTTTGAAAATGTTAACTCATAATAACACTGATGTTAATAATAGCAGCTAACACTTATATGGCCCATACTTTGTGTCATGAACTGTTCTAAGCTCTATACATATGTTAATTTATTTAAACTTCATCATTCTCTCCATTTTACAGATGAGGAAACTGAGAACAGAGCCTGCAACCTGCTAAGTCGCTTCAGTTGTGTCCAACTGTTTGCGACCCCATGGACTGTAGCCTGTCAGGCTCCTCCATCCATGGGATTCTCCAGGCAAGAATACTGGAGTGGGTTGCCTGTGCCCTCCTCCAGGGGATCTTCCTGACCTAGGGGTTGAGCCCACGTCTCCTGTGGCTCCTGCACTGTAGGCGGATTCTTTACTACTGAGCCACAGGGGAGAGGTTAAAGTAATTTGCCAAAGGTATCACGAGACAGAGTAAGAACTTGGACTCATGCACCCTTGTTCTAAATACTGTGCTCTTAACTATTAAGATATAAACCAAAAGTTTCTGGTGTCAGAGTCTCAACTTACATGTAGCTCCCATGCCAGGAACAGAGAGAAAAGTGGTACCTGAGCTCTTGTCCAGAAAGTAGGCCAGGAGGCACCGCATGACAGCCTGGTGGCAGATCACCAATACATTTTCCTGCCGTTCTAGCTCCATTATAACTGGCTCCAGACGCTGGACCAGATCTTCATAAGACTGAAAGGGAGAGAAACATTTGTGTAAGAAGGGGAGATGAGGCACATTTGCCCTGAGGAGAAGAACTCTAGACCAGGAATCAGGAAAACTTGATTGTGGTGCCAGTTCAGTTGTTGGTCAGCAGTATGACCTTGGGCAACTCACTTCCTTCCTAGGGCCTTACTTTTTCATCTATTAAATGGAGCAATCAATATAGTGGAGTAGACAACAATAACAATAATAAAACTTTCCTCTAAAAAATCCCTAGAAAAGCTGGATAAAATAAATGTTTGCACTGCTGATCTTTCAAGAAAACACAACATTATGAATATAGGGTTCCTAAATGAAGAAAAACTTGGGAAAAAGAGTGATGAATGGATATAGAAGCCATAATTCCCATGGGGGCATTTGCCAATCACAGTATCCAAGAGTCTTGAGCTTTTAAAACATAATAGAGATACGAGATGAAGCCTTAGGTGTGTATAGGGTAGGGATTTGGGACTGAAACCTTCAAAGGACTACATCCTCAATAAAATTATAGGCTAAAAATATATCCACAGGCAATGGGAAACAATAAAAAAATGTGTCTCTGTCTGACTCTTGGAGGAAAAAATTAGGAAAAGCCTCCACTAAGAATGTATAACCCCAAACATCTCGTTAGATAGATTTGTGGTTCAGAATTATATTACCCATGTGTTTTAGAAAATGCTAAGCTGAGAGTTTAATAAAAAGTGATTTCAAGTCATTTGCTTCCAGGAGTGTCTGGAAGAAGCAAATGTAAATTCTCTCTAGATTCTCTTAAATGAGGCTGCATGGATTTCCCACAGATAAATTTTTGTTAAACTGAGGCTCATATAACATACACAGAAAATAAGCTATAATAAGTAAAAATAAGCAGAACTCTAACAACTTAAGATAAAGGATCCACAATATAAAATAAATATTCTCAAGATTTTTAAAGAAGTAAAAGATTGACTCAAAAATGCAAGGAAGAAATAAGATGCTATTGAATATAAGATCCAGATTTGAAAAAGAATTAAGTAGAATTTTTATAAATGAAGATTATATTCATTAAAATGGAAAACTCAATGGATAGAGTAAGCAGAGCATTAAATAAAATGTTTTGGAAGACAGAGCTGAAGAAATTACTCAGAATGTAGCAAAGAGATCGAAAATAAGAAGTTTGGAGACATGAAGCATAGAGGTAAAACTAACACATATCTAGTTGCATTTCTAGAAGGAGATAATAAAGAAAATATGAGAGAGGAATAGTTAAAGATATAATGCCTCGGAATTTTCTAGAACTGATGAAGAATCTCAGTTCTCAGATTCAGGAATTCCAATTAATTCCAAGCAAGATGAATTAAAAGAAATTAATATTTAGACACATCAGAGTGAAGCTTAAAAGCAATAGAGACCCAAAGACCCTAAAAGCAGCCAGAGAGAAAAGAAATAACAATTAGACTTGTAGGAGACTTCTTAGCCATGTTAGAAACCAGAAGACAGTGGCGATGATAACTCCAGAGAGAAAATTGTCATCCTAGTGTTTTATACCTTGCCAAAGTACCATCTAGGTTTGAGGACCACCCCTCCAAAAGACATTTTTAGACAAAAGGAAAGGTGAGTCTACAACCAACAGATCCTTCTAAAGAAAATTCTAAAAAAAAGATAGACATTTAACTCAGAAGGAAAACTTGAGATGTAACATGAAAGAATGATCAAAGGAATTGGTAAATATGTGGCTGAATCTAAATAAACACTGACTATATACAATAGTTTTTAGTTAGTAAAAATTGTATTTTAATTAGATAAGTGATTTCCCCCCATTTCTGCTATATAAAATCCATCTAGGAGAACAGAATGGGAGTTCCTTAAAAAACTAAAAATAAAACTATCATGTGACCCAGCAATCCCACTCCTGGGCATTTATCTGGAGAAAACCATAATTCAAAAATATACATGCACTCCAATGTTCTTTGTAGCACTATTTACAAAAGCTAAGACATGGTAGCAACCTAAATGTGTATCAACACGAATGGATAGAGAAGAAGAACCTAAATATCTATAAACAGATGAACTGAATATTAATATATTCCATTGTATACATATAAACTTCATTGTGTATATATTAATTAACATATATAATGGAATATTACTCAGCCATCAAAAGAATGAAATAAGGCCATTTGCAGCAACATGGGTGAACCTAGAGATTATCTGAAGTCAGACAGAAAAAGACAAATATCATATGACATCACACATATGTAGAATATAATTTAAAAAAATGATATAAATGATCTTATTTAGAAAATAGAAACAGACTTACAGATATCAAAAACAAACTTATGGTTACCAAAGGAAAAATGTGGGAGGGAGGATAAATCAGGTGCTTGGGATTAATACACACACACAATTATATATAATATAGATAATCAGTAAGAGCCAACTGAATAAAACAAGGAACTCTTCAATATTATGTGATAACCTATATGAGAGAACCTATATGAAAAAGAATAAATATATGTATATGTGACACAACATTGTAAATCAACTATAATCCAATAAAATTTTTTAAAAAGAAAAAATCCATCTATGTGGGTACAAAGTTTATTGTTTGGAAGTAATTCTATTTTATCTAGAATTCATAATAATTTTACTTTGGTAATGTCAATTTAACCCAGAAATACAATATGTTGGCATTATAGGGACAAATAGTGACGTATTCTGATAGATTGGTATAAACTGAAGTGCTTCAGCAAGAATTCATTCAATTAACACTCAATGAGTAAGCTGTGCTTATAATAATAAATATAATACTAACAATAATAATTCATTTGGGGAATAAGACACAAGTTTGAAGTAAGTAAAATAAAAAACAACAATTAACAAGCAATATAAGAGCGGGAGTGACCAGAGTTGTAAAATTTTTATATTGATTCAGGAGGCAGGTAGAGATATTGATTTTTAGATTTTGTCAGTCATACATATTAAAATGTTAAGAGTAACTCTAAAAGCATGGAAAGAGATTGCATAACTCAAACATAGATGTAAAATTTTATCAATTCTAAAGAAGGGAGGAAAAGACAAAAAATAACCAAGCTTAAAGAGCTCAAAATAAGAGAGTAGAAATAAGTTCACATAAATTGGTAATTAAAATAAAAGTATACCAAACTTGCCATTCAAAAGTCATATATTTCCAGTATTTATCAAAACCAACAAAACCCAGCTCTATGTTGTCTATAGGAAACAAAACAAAACTACATAGAGAAGTTGAAAGTAAATAACTAACCAAATACTGAGCAGACAAAATTTTAATATCATATAAAAGAAGCATTATTAGGGGAGAAAGAGGCTTGCTCACTATATAATAAAATATACAGTTTACTAAGGAGATATAATTGCTTTAAATTTGTATGCTTCTAATAATATAGCCTCAAAATACAAAAAGGAAAATGAGGACACAGTCACTGACTTCATAATGTCATTTCTGAGGGTGAAAATACAAATGTTAAAGTGCTTTGTAACACAGGATATCTATCATTTCATCTTCTCTAATATTCTGCCTTCTGATAATTTTCCTCAGGAACCTGTATCAGAAATGGAGTATGACTAATAAATATTCTAACATGTGGAACTGGCTAAATGGAGGCTGGGTTGAAAGCAATGAGGATTCACCACCACATGGAAATAGGGAACTGATAATCTGGTTCATATGGTGGCAGAAGAGTTGGTTAAACCATTAGCCATTGTCACTTGGGACTCCAACCCACAATCCAGAAAGGCTGGAGCTTTAGGCAACTTGGCAATAAAGTGTCAGAAAATTAAAGTACATTAAAATATTTCAGATGCCATTAGTGAAAGAACATTAAAGACAAAGTCTAGGATAAAGTGAGCCTTCCTGAAAGAAGGAAATAAACAGGCAAATGTACTGCCTTTAAAAAGAGGAAAATGTTGTGTATAGCCAAGAATGAGAGAGCCAAGGGCCAGATAATCATGTGCTTTGTGGGATGGAAGATGCTGCAAAATTTGCTTTACCCTATTTCTAAAGCTGTCCGGGGGAATATGGAATCCTGGTAGTTGGAATAAAGATACTGGGGAGGAGTCCTAAGAGTCCGGCCACCCCTCCAAATCTTACCTCTCCCTTAGGATAGCGGTAGCGGTATTTATCTTGGTCTCGCAGTGCAAATTCTTCAGGGTAGTGTTCTTGGATTTCTTCATAGGTCATCTCCTCACAGACACCCTGAGAAAAATTATTTGGGGACAAAAGTTTATACAAGTTGAAATCTCCACAACCTTTACCATAGGTCTGAGGCCAATGATCATGGAATATTAGCACACAAGCACCTGGGTTTCTGTTAACACACCTCTAGGTTTGGGTCTGCGTCTGTTTTTGTTGTTCAGTCACTAGTCGAGTCCAGCTATTTGCAGCTCCATGAACTGCAGCACACCAGGCTTCCCTGTTGTTCACTGTCTTCTGGAGTTTGTTCAAACTCATGTCCATTGACTTTATGATGCTATTTAACCATCTTATCACCCCACCAAGCAACCATCTCTGTCACCCACTGCTCCTCCTGCCCTCAATCTTTCCCAACATCAGAGTCTTTTCCAATGAGTCAGCTCTTCAAATCAGGTGGCCAAAAGTATTGGAGCTTCAGCTTCAGCATCAGTCCTTCCAATGAATATTCAGGACTGATTTCCTTTAGGATTGACTGGTTAGATCTCCTTGCTTTCCAAGGGATTCTCAAGAGTCATCTCTAGCACCACAATTTGAAAGCATCAGTTCTTCAGCACCCAGTCTTCATTATGATCCAACTTTCACATCCATACATGACTACTGAAAAAACCATAGCTTTGACTATATGCACTTTGTCGGCAAAGTGATGTCTGGTTTTTAATACCCTATCTATGTTTGTCATAGCTTTTCTTCCAAGAAGCAAGCGTCTTTTAATTTCGTGGCTGCAGTCACTGTCTGCAGTGATTTTGAAGCCCAAGAAAATAAAGTCTGTCACTCTTTCCACTTTTTTCTCATCCATTTGCCATGAAGTGATGGGACCAGATGCCATGATCTTAGTTTTTGAATGTTGAGTTTTAAGCCAGCTTTTTAACTTTCCTCTTTAACCCTCCTCAAGAAGCTCTTTAGTTCCTCTTTGCTTTCTGCCATTAGAGTGGTATCATCTGCATATCTGAGGTTGTTGATATTTCTCCCAGCAATCTTGATTCCAGCTTGTGCCTCATCCAGCCCAGCATTTTGCATGGTGTACTCTGCATATAAGTTAAATAAGCAGGACGACAATATACAGCCTTGGCGTACTCCTTTCCCAATTTTGAACCAGTCCATTGCTCCATGTCCAGTTCTAACTATTGTTTCCTGGCATTCAAACAGATTTCTCAAGAGACAAGTAAGGTGGTCTGATATTCCTGTCTCTTGAAGAATTTTCCACAGTTTGTTGTGATCCACAGTCAAAGGCTTTTGAGTAGTCAGTGAAGCAGAAATATATGTTTTCCTGGAATTCCCGTGCTTTTTGTATGATCCAACAAATGTTGGCAATTTGATCTCTGGTTTCTCTGCCCATTCTAAACCCAGCTTGTACATCTGGAAGTTCTCGATTCACATACTGTTGAAGCCTAGCTTGAAGGATCTTGAGCATTACCCTGCTAACATGTGACATAAGCACAATTGCACGGTAGTCCCTTTGGTATTGCTCTTCTTTGAGTTTGGAATGAAAACTGACCTTTTCCAATCCTGTGGCTACTGCTGAATTTTCCAAATTTGCTGACATACTGAGTGCAACAGTTTAACAGCATCATCTTTTAGGATTTGAAATAGCTCAACTGGAATTCCATCCCCTCCACTAGCTTTGTTGGTAGTAATGCTTCCTAAGGCCCACTTGACTTCACACTCCAGGATGTCTGACTCTAGGTGAGTGACCACACCATTGTGGTTATCTGCATCATTAAGACCTTTTTTGTTATAGTTCTTCTTTCTATACTTGCCACCTCTTCTTCCTGGTGGGTTATAGTCCATGGAGTTGCAAAGAGTTGGACACAACTGAGCAACTAAACCTTTCACTACTTCACTTTACTGCCTCTATGGAAGGAGAAAATACATTCTTTTTGTTGTCTGGTGTATGTGTATATGTGTGCACAAGGTATGTAGCTGTGTGGATGTGAGAATGAGTGCATGTGCATAGGTGTGTTCAGGCTGAGTGCATGGTGGGTACCTGTGGTGCTTCTCTATGATTATCCTAACAGGTTTATAGATGTACATTGTACATATGTGTGTATTTTTATAAATTTGTGGGTTTAAGAATTTGTGATTGTGTTTGTGTAGCTTGCTCATGATGTGTATTTTTGGTATGTTTAAGGTCCTATGCTATTGGTTGTGCATTTGTCTCAGCATATATATGTAAGTATATATATGAGTATGTGTATATAAAGGATGTCGTGTCATCTAAGAATGTGTCTGCATAGGTGTCTCTGTGGTCTGTCTCTTCATGTGGGTCTCAGTGTGTCTGTGGTGTGTGTGTCTCTGAAATGTGTATCTCCATAAATATATGTGTGAGTATCTATGTACCTATGTCTGAGGTCTGTGTGAATCTGTGGTAATATGGTTGAGGCTGTATGTCTGCACTGTTTGTGTGTCCATGGTGCGCCTCTATGTGTCTATGTGATGTAGATATATGCAAAGATTGCATGTGTGTATATGGTGAATGTGATATGTGTCTGTGAAATGCATATCTGTGAGTGTAAACATACCTGTGGTGGATGTCTGTGACTGTGCACGCAAGTGCATGTGTATGTACATATCCACAACAGGGCTTTTCAATGTTATAGCATTTCCCATCCCTCCTGCCTACACTTCTTCTCCAGGACCTCTGGCAGATAAAGAAATAGGTATCCACAGACTTCTCTCAGAAGGCAAGAATTAGCAAATTCCTCAGTTTCAGAGTGGTCCTTGGGGATATACATTCTCCTGACCCAAAGAAGGAATTAAGGGCTCTCAAAGAATGAGTTCTCACTAAGAAATCCACAGAAGTGAGGTGGCTGTTGGTAGAGGTGGGGTCGATGTTAGGTTTATAAGATTCCCTTCTGGTTTGGTAGATTCCAATTAGACCTTCCTGTAGTGAAGCAATGGGCTCTGGTTGTCTTTTGAGCCACCAACCAGGCTTTCCTTAGGAGTTAGGTTCACCCCTGTCCCAACCTACAAGAAGATAGGCAGTGTCAAACCTGCATCTGACACTGCCCATGGGAGAAAATGCACTCTGTATATTCACAAAGTCCTTCCAGATTGGCTTTGACTTTTTATTCTGAGGCATGCTGGGAATTTGTTGCCTGTGGAAGTGACCACTGACCCCTTATTGACTTAAAGAAAATCGCCTAACTTCTTTGAATTTTATTTTCCTCATCTGCAAAGTAAGGATAATTATAACTATCTCACAACAGTATTTTGAATATTATAGATAATATATATAAAAGAGACTAGTACAGAATGTACAAGGCACAATTAAAAAACAATCCATGGAATATATTACTCTATAATTAATATTGCTTGGATTATATAGTAATTTAAATAGATCAATTTAATCTAATGTTATTAGGTTAATATATCTAATTATTAATAGAGTATTGGTAATGGAAATAAACCAGAAAGTTAGACATTCTAAATTCTTCCTCCTTCTTGACCCATCTTTCATAGCTAATTTCTGAGATTCTAATCCTTAAATTTCTCTCAAATCTATTCCTCTTTCTTCTCTCTCCATCTCCACTGCTATAACCTTAGTAGACCTATACACATACACAATTCCCTCTTTGCTTATGCTGCTTTCTCTGCATGATTCCTGACCCTCTCTACTTGGCTCACTGTTACTCAACCCTCAGGTTTTAAGTAGGCATCACTTCCTCCAGGCAGATCATGGCTGGGTCAGATGCCTTGCCCCAGCATCTGTGTGCCCACATTCTAGCCTACCAGAGTCTGCATCACACATGCTGTTTTGTATTCCTCTGTCTACCCTATTTTTTTTATGAAAATTCAATGAAGACAGAAACCAATCTCTGTCTCTAGCACTATTCTAGAGTTTGAAATGGAGTAGGGATCCAATAAGTGCTTATACCACATGTGTGCCATAAACAAACAATAACTGAACTATTATGATGAAAAGTTGTCTCACATGTATTTTATAATAATATATGTGATATGTATAACAATGTTGTATTTCCCTTTTCTAAATATGTGTGTCTATATACATCTATAGTTAAGTATATATGTTATTATGCATGTACACACATACTTCCTGTGTTTATCTAGCAGGCAATCAGGTTAACCTACCTACACAGAAGTTGTCTACATCTGTGATGAAGCTTTTACTTTAGTATCTAACAATCATAACCTGTGGGCTGCTACCTGATGTAAATATGCCTATAGTGCAGGTGAGACAATGGAGAGGAAATATCTTCTTAAAGAACTCATGGAAAAACCTGACTCTAAACAGAGACTGTGTCATGAGGGTCAGATGAAATATTCACTTTCCTTCATTTCATCTCCAATACACATCTGGTCCATCACACCCTCACTTCTTGCCTAGACTAATGCAGTCATCTCCATACTGGTAAGCATTCTCATTCTGGCCCTCTTCCCGCCTAGTCTCCAGACATGATCATGACAGAGTCATGGATGGAGTCTTCACAGCATGGTCTTTAAGAAAATGTGAATCACATTTGGCCCACTCCTCCTTTTAAGGAAGGAGGTAATTTTTTAAAAATAATTTTTAATCAGAAGATAATTGTTTTACAGTGTTGCATTGGTTTCTGCTATACAACAAAGTGAATCATCTTTAAGTATACATATATCCCCCCCCCCCCCGTCTTGAGCCTCCTTCCCATCCCCCACCCACCTCCTCTAGGTTATCACAGGGGACCAATCTGAGTTCCCTGTACTATACAGCAGCTTCCCACTGGTTATCTATTTTGCACATGGTAGCCCACTCCTTGACTTAGACCACACCAATGTTTTCCCATTTTTAGGGTAGCATCCAATCCCTCAGTATGGACTATAAAGCCCCATAAGCTCTCTTCTTTTCCAACCTCATCTCCTTTCTCTCCAGACCTTACAATCACTATCTCAGACTCTCTGCTATTTCCCTTCAGTTCCCTGAACATGCTATGCTCTATTATCACCTCTGGGCTTTCACATGAACTGTTCCCTATTCCTTGAACTAAAATTTTTCCCTTACCCAAGTCCATTTTGCATGCTTCTAGGAAACTTTCCTTCTGAATCTTCCACCACTGTCTTGTCAAGAATATCCTCACCTTCTGAGACTCTATAGACCCTTGTATTTCCCCTCTCACAAACTTTTGTTGCATACAATGCAATGTCTTATTCACTGTCAACCTTCGGGCTCCATGAGAGTAAAGACCTTGTCTGTTCTGAACTTCACTGGATCCCCAAGGCACAGAACAGTGTTTAGCACAAGAAAAGTTTGTTGAATTAATTAGGTTTTGCATATGAGCCACAGCAAAGGCAATCCAGGGGATAAATCTAGAGTCACTACCCACCAGGGAATCCATCCCCCTCCATCTCACCGCATCAATCTCATTCAGGGCCTTCCATTGCTCATAGGGAACGCCTAAGGCTTCAGCTGTCTGGATGGTCCTCTTCATGTGGCTGGTCCACACCTTCAGGGAGCTGATACCCTGGGACTGAATGAAATTGGCCAGGGCATAGGCATACTGAGGAGTGGGGGTGCAAAGGAGGAGAGGATGGGAGAAAGAGAGATGAAAGAAGACAAGGTGGCCGTGAGAATAAATTTAGATCTACCACAAATAATGGAGTGATAATGAATAAGGAGGAGTAGAGTTTAAATGTTTCCAATTTACAAAAAGTCATATTCTTGCCCACATGACTAAGGACCAAGGGAATAGAAAATAATATATGTATTTATGTGTGTATATGTGCATATGTGTGTGTGTATTCACTGATGCTTGTTCACAGAACCTCCTACTTGGCTATTCATTCATTCAAACAGTTCACTTCTAACATTTGTGGGCCTGGGACAAAAGTACAAATAGAAGCACTCCACTTATAGTTCACCTCCCTTCTTTTCCCATTTCTGCTCCATCCTGTACTCCTAGGCACCTTAAGTACATGCTTATGGATAATCCAGTCACAGGAACAAATTCTGTCTATACCATATCTTCACCAATCCCCATGACATACAAACAGTGACCCCTTGGCCATTCCTTTTCCTAGGGGTGAACAATTTTGTGACATGTCCTGTTCTCATGTGAACAGACTCTGGGACAGGCCCCATATAAGTACTGGAAGCAGACTCTGGGCAGGAAATTCTAGGATTCTGGGTACTCTGAGTATGGCCTGAAAGTGTATGCGAGTGGGATGTAGGGGACATTTTTCTTTGACTTTGTGAATTCTCATTGCTTGAGCAGAGGACCTGGTACTAAGATTCTAAGGGCATTCAAATATTTACTGAGTGTGTGTAGCCATGTGTTGGGTGCTGGGGTGGCCAGATCTCAAGACATAGTGAGGGAAACAGTGACAGCACCAAAAGGAACCACTTAGGTTTGTGGAAGTGCATATGAGCAACTGATTCACTCTTCTTCTGCAGATAGGCAAGTTTTTAATCACAGATGATGTGTGGGGAACATCTGCACAAATGTACAGATACAGCGCACACATTTTTATGTACAGATATAGGCATTGTGTCCACACCTTCTAATTACGGATTATGAGTCAACAGTCATTGTGCTCTGGTGGAAGTCCTGATTGGGAGATAAGTGATGGGGTTTAATCTACCCCGGCTCCCTTACAGGGTCTCCTTGTGCCCTGGGGCATATCATGGGCCCACCCTGGCTTTGTATCTCCTGACTGTAACATGCAAACAGCATTAGCTCACCCAGCCTGGTCTCTGTGAGTGTCACATTAGATAGTAGATGGGGAGCCACCAGAGTGCTCTCTGGCACATAGTGAGAGCTACGGTGCTCGATTGTGGGTGACAGTTGATGGGAAAATACTTTGGAAACTGTGCATGCTGCACTGTGCTCTTTAGCATGAAAGTTGGAGTCAGGCATGTGCATGTACATGTACACACTTCTATTTAAGGAGGCATGTTGTATGGAGATGGCCATGTGTCCAAACTGGGTGCTTAGTTGTGTGGGCAAGGCCATGGGCAGCCCCAACCAAGAGACCCCTGGCTGTAGGTGGTGCCATAGGCTTGGGTGGCATCTCTATGGCCTCTGACTCTGCTCTGAGGAGTGAGAGAGGTAATGGAAGTCAGAGTCCAACTTGAGGGGATACTGCCAGTCTGAAAGTAACAGAAAAGGAGCCAAGAGGACTGAGGCTTCTGGTGTGATGACTTGCCTGCAACACTGCCAGCTCTGCAGTGGGGGAGGCTGAGGGGCAAGCAGGAAGGCCTGGTTTTCAGTCCTGGCTCTGTCCTTTACTGAATGTGTGACCAGAGGCCACTTTCTGTTCCTGTCTGGGCCTCAGCCTCCTCTTCCATAAATCAGTGATGGTAATGCCCACTCCACAGAGTTGTGAAGATTAAATGAGGCCACACATGTGGAAGTAGATGGTGCCATGAATGTGCAGAGGTGTCCAATAAAAGAGGGAGCTCCTTCCCTCCTGCACCTCATTTCCCTCTTATCCCACCCCACGTCATCCTCCCAGCAAGAACAATACCTATATTAACAAGCCCAGTGAAAGTGAAAATGTTAGTCACTCAGTCGTGTCTGACTCTGTGACCCCATGGACTGTAGCCAGCCAGGCTCCTCCGTCCATGGAATTCTCCAGGCAAGAATACTGGAGTGGGTTGCTATTCCCTTCTCCAGGGTATCTTCCCAATCCAGGGATTGAACCTGAGTCTCCTGCACTGCAGACAGATTCTTTGTCATCCAAGCTACCTGGGAAGCCCCTTTAACAAGCCCAGGGAGAGGGCCAAATGCAGGAAAATGTGTTTCTTTATTTGGGCAGCACGTATAACATGCAGGTCATTATTCTTGACTAGAAAGAAGAGATTCCCACCATTGGCTTCCCTGATAGCTCAGTTTGTAAAGAATCCACCTGCAATGCAGGAGACCCCAGTTCGATTCCTGGGCCAGGAAGATCCGCTGTTGAAGGGATAGGCTACCCACTCCAGTATTCTGGCCTGGAGAATTCCATGGACTGTATAGTCCATGAGGTCGCAAAGAGTCGGACACCACTGAGCTACTTTCACTCATTCACTCAGAAAAGAGACTCCCACCATGAAGGTCAGAGATGGACCAGAACTGGGGGATATGGAGTCCAAGTGACCTGCCTGGGAGGGCAAGAGAGGACAGGGGAGGGCTTCCTGGATCAGCCCATGGAGCAGGAGATGGGTCCTGGAAAGGGTGGAGAAGGGAGGGCAGGAAAGAAGTGGTAACTGGTGGGGGACAAGAGTCAACTCTATGATGACCTGCAGTGGGGGTTTGGGAGCATAGCATCAGCCCTTAGTAATGCAAGAAAAGATGGATTCAAGTGTGGGGCACTTCAGGGCAGCTGTCTGTGCAAAGGATGGTCACCAGCTGACAGAAGGGACAGAGGAGGGCAGCATCCATGGCGGAAACTGCACAAATGAAGACACAGAGTTGTGAGAAAAGTGAGGGGACCAGTCAGGCAGGAGAGACAGTGCTCATTTTAATGGGGTTGGAGGAGCAAGTGGTCTGGGAAGGCCTGGTGTGCCAGGACCAAAGCATCAGAGTTGTTGGTGGCACATGGAAGCCATGCAAAGATGGGTCAAGACTGAATGACTAATGGGGTGGAAGAGCAGGAGTGGCCAGAACCTGCTTTTACCTTGTCACTGAGCCCCTCCACCCTCAGGACCCAGTCAGCAGCCACCCCACCAACATGTGGCCCACTTGAACCAGCCCAGTCAATCAGAGTGCATGGGGCCTTCCCTACCTGCTTGCCCCGAGCTGAGAGGCCAGAGTCACCTCCAATACGGCCTCTGAGGTTGAGTTCACTCTCACCATGCCGGCATAGGTAGATGGAGCGGGGTGTGACGTGAATGTTCATGAGATAGTAGACTGTGCGGCTCTGGATATGGTCCTGCACACGATTCACCATGTAGCGTGTGCCCACGTCGAAGATCTTGATGTAGGACAGGTGGCTGGGCCGGTCCAAGCAGGAGCAAGGGCAACTCAGGAGCTGATGTTGGAGAGGCTGATCCCAAGAGAAAGCCCCAACCACACACCCTGCCTTCAAGCCTACTCCACAATGCCGCTCTCACTTACCTTTCCTCTAGCCTTGCCTTGTTCTGCATACCTGTTCTAGAAACTTGGTTCCTGGCCACCCTGAGGAGCTCACTGCCTGCTACCATCTCCCTTTGTCTCCTTTCCTCAGTCTCAGCTTGAGCCAGACTGTTTTTTTACTTTCATTCATTACACTCCATGCATCTAGTATTCTCTCTTCTGTGGTTCACATTGCTGACATACTGAGAGAGAAACAGTAATCCTTCAACAGTCAAACAGGAAGAAAATGCAAGTGGCCTATGAGATGCTGGAAGCAGTCAGGGACAGGCAGTCAGGCACAGGGTATGGTCACTGTTCTGTCAGGTCTGAGGGTCAGAGCATCTGCTGTCATGTTTACAAATATGTTTTAAAAATATCTGAAATACTTGGAGATCTTTTCATGTCACTAAAGAATTCTGGCAAGGGTGGGCCCTTTAAATTATCCAGGTCTTCTAATACATTTTAAAATAGAATTCACCTAATATTCTGATATAAACATCTATTGCATAAAACAAACAAACCAAAAAAACAGCTGCCAACTGTGCCTGACTGCCTGTCCCTGACTGCCTCCAACATCTCATAGGCCATTTGCATTTGCTGAGCATTTTGTGTGTGTGTGTGTGTGTGTGTGTGTGTGTGTGTGTGTGTGTGTGTGTGTGTGCATCTGGCAGGGGTGGGAGGTTTCAAACTGCATAAATCCTCATAGCCATCCTAGGAAGTGGAGACTATAATTTCTGTTTTATAGGTGAGGAAACTGAAACACAGAGAGAGGAAGTGATTTGCCTGATGTCAAAATCTCCAACCTATGACTCTTAGAGCCTAGGTGGTAAATGTCTGATGTCACCTTGTTGTCTTGTTCCTGACACTAGGTTCTGAGTGGCACCAGGATAAATTCCAAATTCCTTAGCTTATTCTGACATTTTAGGTGCCTTCATACCTTGGCTGCGCTTGACCTAACCTCAGTGTTCCATGTCCATGCTCATAACTTTATTTCATTTCAGCCTTAATGCTTTTGCTGAAATATTCTCTGTACTCGTCTACTTTTTATTCGGACTTAACTAGGCCTTTACAAGGTACTGTTCTCTGTCCTTGAAAAGATGTTCTTTCCCTGGTTTCCAAAGCTGAGCTCCTATGCATCTATCCTCCAAGAGTCAGTATATTCACTCTTTCTACAAAGTTTTTTTAAAGCCCAGGATCATGTGAATCATTTAGAGGTACTTCACATCAAAAGTACTATGTTTTCTATTTCTTCTCGGCATACCCCCATCATTTATAATTTAAAATAAAAATTATCAGTTCAGTTCAGTTGCTAAGTGTTGCTGGACTCTTTGCAACAACATGGACTGCAGCACTCCAGGCCTCTCTGTCCATCACCAACTCCCGGAGCTTACCAAACTCATGTCCATCGAGTTGGTGATGCCATCCAACCATCTCATCCTCTGTTATCCACTTCTCCTCCTGCCTTCAATCTTTCCCAGGAACAGGGTCTTTTCCAATGAGTGCGTTCTTCACATCAAGTGACCAAAGTATTGGAGCTTCAGCTTCAGCATCAATGAACATTCAGGACTGATTTCCTTCAGGATTGACTGTTTGGATCTCCTTGCAGTCCAAGGGACTCTCAAGAGTCTTCTTCAGCACCACAGTTTGAAAGCATCAATTCTTTGGCACACAGTTTTCTTTATAGTCCAACTCTCACATCCATATATGACTACTGGAAAAACCATAGCTTTGACTAGAAGGACCTTTGTCGGCAAAGTAATGTCTCTGCTTTTTAATATGCTGTCTAGGTTGGGCATAGCTTTTCTTCCAAGGAGCAAGTGTCTTTTAATTTCATGGCTACAGTCACCATCTGCAGTGATTTTGGAGCCCAAGAAAATAGTCTGTCACTGTTTCCATTGTTTCTCCATCTATTTACCATGAAGTGATGGGAGTGGATGTCATGATCTTAGTTCTCTGAATACTGAGCTTTAAGCCAACTTTTTCACTCTCCTCTTTCACTTTCATCAAGAGGTTCTTTGGTTCTTCTTTGCTTTCTGCCATAAGGGTGGTGTCGTCTGCATATCTGAGGTTATTGATATTTCTCCCAGCAATCTTGATTCCAGCTTGTACTTCATCCAGCCTGGCATTTTGCATAATGTACTCTGCATATAAGTTAAATAAGCAAGGTGACAATCTACAGCCTTGATATACTCCTTTCTCGATATGGAACCAGTCCATTGTTCCATGTCTGGTTCTAACTGTTGCTTCTTGACCTGCATACAGATTTCTCAGGAGGCAGGTAAGATGGCTTGGTATTCCGATCTCTTTAAGAATTTTCCAGAGTTTATTGTAATCCACACAGTCAAAGGCTTTGATGTAGTCAATAAAGCAGAAGTAGATGCTTTTCCAGAACTCTCTTGATTTTTCTATGATCCAGGAATGTTGGCAATTTGATCTCTGGTTCCGCTGCCTTTTCTAAATCCAGCTTGAACATCTGGAAGTTAATGGTTCATGTACTATTGAAGCCTGGCTTGGATAATTTTGAGCATTACTTTGCTACTGTGTGAGATGAGTGCAATTGTGTGGTAGTTTGAACACTCTTTGGCATTGTCTTTCTTTGAAATTGGAATGAAAACTGACTTTTTCCACTCCTGTGGTCACTGCTGACTTTTTGCAAATTTGCTGGCATTTTGAGTGCAGCACTTTAACAACACCATCTTTTAGGAATTGAAATTGCTCAGCTGGAATTCCACCACCTTCACTAGCTTTGTTCATAGTGATGTTTCCTAAGGTCCACTTGGCTTCAGACTCCAGGATGTCTAGCTCTAGGTGAGTGATCACACCATCGTTGTTATCTGGGTCATTAGGATCTTTTTTTGTGTGGTTTTTCTTTGTAGTCTTGCCACCTCTTCTTAATATCTTCTGCTTCTGTTAGGTCCATACCATTTCTGTCCTTTATTGTGCTCATCTTGGTATCTCTAATTTTCTTGAAGAGATCTCCAGTCTTTCCCATTCTATTTTTTCCTCTATTTCTTTGCATTGATCACTGAGGAAGGCTTTCTTTTTTTTTTTTTTTTGAGGAAGGCTTTCTTATCTCTCCTTGCTATTCTTTGGAACTCTGCATTCAGATGGGCATGCCTTTCCTTTTCTCCTTTGCCTTTAGCTTCTCTTCTTTTCTCAGCTATTTGTAAGGTCTCCTCAGACAACCATTTTGACTTTTTGCATTTCTTTTTGTTGGGTATGGTCTTGATCACTGCCTCCTGTACAATGTCATGAACCTCCATTCATAGTTCTTCAGACACTCTGTCTATCAAATCTAACCCCTTGAATCTGTTTGTCACTTCCACTGTATAATTGTAATGGATTTGATTTAGGTCATACCTGAATGGTCTAGAGGTTTCCCTACTTTCTTCAATTTAGGTCTGAATTTGGCAATAAGGAGTTCATGATCTGAGCCACAGTCAGCTCCTGGTCTTGTTTTTGCTGATTGTGTAGAGCTTCTCCATCTTTGGATGCAAAGAATATAATCAGTCTGATTTCGGTGTTGACCATCTGGTGATGTCCATGTGTAGCATTGTCTATTGTTTTGTTGGAAGAGGGTGTTTGCTATGACCAGTGTGTTCTCTTGACAAAATTCTGTTAGCCTTTGCCCTGCTTCATTTTGTACTCCAAGGCCAAACTTGCCTGTTACTCCAGGTATCTCTTGACTTCCTACTTTTGCATTCCAGTCCCCTATGATGAAAAGGACATCTCTTTTTGGTGTTAATTCTAGAAGGTCCTGTAGGTCATCATAGAACCACTCAACTTCAGCTTCTTCAGAATTAGTGGTTGGGGCATAGACTTGGATTACTGTGATGTTGAATGGTTTGCCTTGAAAAAGAACAGAGATCATTCTGTCGTTTTTGCGATTGCACCCAAGTACTGCATTTTGGACTCTTTTCTTGACTATGAGGGCTACTCCATTTCTTCTAAGGTGTTGTTGCCCCTAGTAGTAGAAATAATGATCATCTGAATTAAATTGGCCCATTCCCATCTATTCCTATTCACTGATTCCTAAAATGTCGATGTTCACTCTTGTTGTCTCCTATTTCACCGCTTCCAATTTACCTTGATTCATGACCTACTATTCCAGATTCCTATGCAGTATGGTTCTTTATAGCATTAGCCTTTACTTCCATCACCAGTCCCATCCACATCTGGGCATTGTTTTTGCTTTGGCTCCATCTCTTCATTCTTTCTGGAATTATTTCTCCACTCTTTTCCAGTAGCATATTGGGCACCTACCAACCTGGTGAGTTCATCTTTCAATGTCACGTCTTTTTGCCTTTTCATACTGTTCATGGGGTTCTCAAAGCAAGAATACTGAAGTGTTTTGTCATTTCCTTCTCCTGTGGACCACGTTTTGTCTGAATTCTTTGCCATGACCTGTCTATCTTAGGTGGATAGACCATGTCTATCTACATGGCGTGGCTCATAGTTTCATTGAGTTAGACAAGGCTGTGGTCCATGTGATCAGTTTTTTTAGTTTTCTGTGCTTGTGGTTTTCATTCTGTCTGCCCTCTGATGAATAAGGATAAGAGGCTTATGGAAGCTTCCTGATGGGAGAGACATCTTTATACTAAAAATTATAAGCTATCTTATAATATGAGGAGGTTCTACTGATTTCTGGTTAGATCTTTTCTGTTTTCACTACCTTGATACTGTTTTTGAAATATTGTGTTGGCCAGAAATTTCGTTCAGAAAAACCCAAACTTTCTGCCAACCCAATACAAGCTACCAAAAGCTTTCAAGACTGTCTTTTTTTATTTCTTATTTTTGGTAGTCTCTACCTTGCTGGTGCCCTAAATACTTGGTAAACATGCTCTTCCAGATATTTTCCTCCAAGTTGGACTGGATCCCCTCTTCTGTGTTCCCCCAACCCACTTGCTTTACCATCCTCCAATTCTGGCCAGCTGCATATTCATTGTCTTCTTCAACCAAGTGGTCATTCTATCAGAGCAGATAGCCTATCCCTCTTTGTATTCTTAGGGCACAGCTAGGTTTGGGCCTTGATGCATGGATTGTAAATGTCTGTTGATGAAAAAATGATTAGATAAAGTCAACTTTCAGAATCAGTTATCTTTGGACCTGAACTGATTCATGAAACACTGAGCATCTGCAGAAGTCTAGGTCAAAGGCTAGAGCTTTCTTGATGCTGTTCTTTCACTCTAGTGCTCCTCCTTTGAACTTCTCATATAGTGACTTTGTGGAAATTTGAAAAAGCTTCCCTCACTCCAGTACAGATGCCTTGATGAGAAAAGCAATTTTACCCTTGACCTGGCACAGTGAACAATATTCACAATCATACGTAAGGTCATGCTCCTTGCACTGAGTATCATATGACACTTTTTATGATACAGATATGTGGGAGGGGATAACCATGATGGAAGTTTGAACATAGGAATTTGAGTATATATTCTGCTACTGACTCATTGTGTGGCCTCAGGTAAGCCCTTGCCCTTCTCTATGTCTAAGAAGTGAAGCAGTTACAATGTTCACCTTGGGGATTTTGGTTGGACAAAGCTGGAAGGATGCTCTTTAAACTTCTTAGAGTGGTGATAACTATTAGCAGCCTCCTTATACTTCTTACTTGAGGCCCAAAGGGTCTGAGTGACCAGGGTCTCTTCTCATCACAATCTATTTTGAAAGAAAGTGAGCTTCTGGGAACACCTTATGTCTAAAGCTAACATTTTCCATGTACTTCCAGCTAACACCTCTCCAATCTTTAGTTGGTTTTATGAATGAAAGTTTCATATTTTTCATGCATCTTCTCATATATCAAAGCACTATGGAAGCTACCTGAGGATAGAATCTACTTTTCTTGCCCTTATTTACACCCGCTATATACACCACAGCCCAAAGAAGTCAAATACACATTGACTGAAAAAAGGTATATGTACATTGTGAAAAAAAACATGATTAAGAGACAGAATGTGTGATTAAAATCCTAGCTTCATGTGGCAGAAGATTGAGCAAGCTCAAGCTCCTTAAGATGCAATTTCCTCTTCTTGAAAATTTGTGATCATAAGACCTATTTCAGCCTCCTTAACTGGAGTGCCAAGGGCATTCAATGAAACAAAAAAAAAGGTGAACATGTTTGGAAACTGAAGTGTCATCCATATGTGAAGAATACTTTTGAGAACATAATAGTAACAACCATAGGGGAGAGGCATTTTCTCCCAGAGACCAGGGTCCTAATAAGTCCATATTGTTCAGTAAAACATTACTTCAATTCTCTTGTGAACACCTTACACATCAAAGAATCACCATGTCGTGGATAATTAGAGCTGGGAGGGCCCTTGAAGACAGATCAAGTGTAGCTCCCTGATTTTGCAAATAAACTTGAGGCCCAGAGAGGGAAGGCATTTCTTCAGGTCTTATAAGACATCAAAACCAGGCTAAGAATCCAGACCTATACTTTGTGGTGCTGGGTTCTTACCTATCCAGTTCATCATCCAAAGGTTGGTAGTTGACCTCATAGCACTCTATTCTCTTTAGAAAATCTTCCAGAACCTTTTCACGATCACAGTCTATATAATCAGGACTGCCAAGTTTCACTTGCTGGAAGAAGGGAGAAAGAACCATGGGAGACAGAGATTCTGACAGTGCCCTTGGGAAGAGCTCTTAGAGTTCACTGAGTACAATATCCCTCATCATAAAGATGAGGAGATTGAGACTTAGAGAGAGGGCCTTGCTCAAGTTTACAAAATCAGACAGTTGAAGAGAATCTGAATGGTATAACCCCTCATTCCTTATCTCTGTGTGCTCAAACAAGGTCTGTTACATTATATTCAGTTCTAGAATACACAGTTTAAGATAATCATTTATAAGTGGACTGGAAATTGTGGTGTGACAAGTGGTTGAAGAAGAGGAACAGGAGATCTTGACCAGGGGTCATAATGGCTTACATGTATCAAGTGTTTACTGGGGTAACTTAGCATATGTTGGCTCTAGATTTCTGAAGGGCTGGCATCTTCTAATCCCTTAGGATCTAACTTCTCTACCCATATTCTCCATCTCAGTGAATGGCACTATCATCTACTCAAGTCAGTTCAGTTCAGTTCAGTTCAGTCACTCAGTCATGTTTGACTCTTTGCGACCCCATGGACTGCAGTACACCAGGCCTCCCTGTCCATCACCAACTTCCGGAGTTTATTCAAACTCATGTCCATTGAGTCAGTGATGCCATCCAACTATCTCATCCTCTGCCATTCCCTTCTCCTCCTGCCTTCAATCTTTCCCAGCATCAGGGTCTTTTCTTTTTCTTTTTTTTTTT
>NC_057419.1:55384070-55428023 GCF_019320065.1 Cervus canadensis
GAACAAATAATTTCACAATTTGTATGGAAATACAAAAAGCCTCGAATAGCCAAAGTAATCTTGAGAAAGAAGAATGGAACGGGAGGAATCAACCTGCCTGACTTCAGACTCTACTACAAAGCCACAGTCATCAAGACAGTATGGTACTGGCACAAAGACAGAAATATAGATCAATGGAACAGAATAGAAAGCCCAGAGATAAATCCACGAACTTATGGACACCTTATCTTTGACAAAGGAGGCAAGGATACACAATGGAAAAAAGACAACCTCTTTAACAAGTGGTGCTGGGAAAGCTGGTCAACCACCTGTAAAAGAATGAAACTAGAACACTTTCTAACACCATACACAAAAATAAACTCAAAATGGATTAAAGATTTAAATGTAAGACCAGAAACTATAAAACTCCTAGAGGAGAACATAGGCAAAACACTCTCCGACATAAATCACAGCAAGATCCTCTATGACCCACCTCCTAGAATATTGGAAATAAAAGGGTCTTTTCAAATGACTCAGTTCTTCACATAAGCATTGGAGTTTCAGCTTCAGCATCAGTCCTTTCAATGAATTTTCAGGACTGATTTCCTCTAGGATGGACTGGTTGGATCTCCTTGCTGTCCAAGGGAATCTCAACAGTCTTCTTCAACACCACAGTTCAAAAGCATCAATTCTTTGGTGCTCAGGATTCTTTATAGTCCAACTCTCACATCCACACATGACTACTGGAAAAACCATAGCTTTGACTAGATGAACTTTTGTTGGCAAAGTAATGTCTCTGCTTTTTAATATGCTGTCTAGGTTGGGCATAGTTTTTCTTCCAAGGAGAAAGTGTCTTTTATTGTTATGGCTGCAATCACAATCTGCAGTGATTTTGGAGCCCAAGAAAATAAAGTCTGTCACTGTTTCCATTGTTTCCCCATCTATTTCCCATGAAGTGATGGCAGTGGATGCCATGATCTTAGTTTTCTGAATGTTGAGTTTTAACCCAAGTTTTTCACTTTCCTCTTTTACTTTCATCAAGAGGTTCTTTAGTTTTTCTTTGCTTTCTCTCATAAGGGTGGTGTCATCTGCATATCTGAGGTTATTGATAATTCTTTCGGCAATCTTGATTCCAGCTTGCATTTCATCCAGCCCAGCATTTCTCATGATGTACTCTGCATGTAAGTTAAATAAGCGGGGTGACAATATATAGCCTTGACCTACTCCTTTCCCGATTTGGAACCAGTCTGTTGTTCCACGTCCAGTTCTAACTGTTGCTTCCTGACCTGCATACAGACTTCTCAGGAGGCAGGTCAGGTGATCTTGTATTCCTATCTCTTTAAGAATTTTCCACAGTTTGTTGTGATCCATACCGTCAAAGGCTTTGGCATAGTCAATAAAGCAGAAGTAGATGCTTTTCTGGAACTCTCTTTCTTTTTCTATGATCCAACAGATGTTGGCAATTTGATCTGTGGTTCCTCTGCCTTTTCTAAAACCAACTTGAACATCTGGAAGTTCACGGTTCATGTATTGTTGAAACCTGGCTTGGAGAATTTTGAGCATTACTTTACTAGCGTGTGAGATGAGTGCAATTTTGCTGTAGTTTGAGCACTCTTTGGCATTGCCTTTCTTTGAAATTGGAATTAAAACTGACCTTTTCCACTCCTGTGGTCACCGCTGAGTTTTCCAAATTTGCTGGCATATTGAGTGCAGCACTTTCACAGCATCATCTTTTAGGTATTGAAATAGCTCAACTGGAATTCCATCACCTTCACTAGCTTTCTTCATAGTGATGCTTCCTAAGGTCCACTTGACTTCAGACTCCAGGATATCTGGCTCTAGGTGAGTGATCACACCATCGTGATTTTCTGGGTCATGAAGATCTTTTTTGTATAGTTTTTCTGTGTATTCTTGGCACCTCTTTTTAATATCTTCTGCTTCTGTTAGGTCCATACCATTTCTGTCCTTTGTTGAGCCCATCTTTGCATGAAATATTCCCTTGGTATCTCTAATTTTCTTGAAGATATCTCCAGTCTTTCCCATCCTATTGTTTTCCTCTATTTCTTTGCATTGATCACTGAGGAAGGCTTTTTTTTTTTTTTTTTTTTTTTTAAATCTCTCCTTGCTATTCTTTGGAACTCTGCATACAAATGGGTATATCTTTCCTTTTCTCATTTGCCTTTCACTTCTGAGTCTTAAATGAATCTGAGAGTCATCCTAGATGTGTCTCTTTCTATCATCCCCCACCTCTTAGAAGGTACCTCACTATATAGAAGGTATATGTAGTGAAGATATACCTTCACTATATTTTCTAAATAGCTCCCCAAATGGCCTCCATTCTCTCCTTCCTGGATGCTCACTCTAGCTTGTGACAAGTTGCTCTGTTTAGAGTTTACTTTCCCTTCCTAGTAGCAAGAAGGACAGTTCCAATGTGCACACCTGAATATGGAATTCCTCTACTTGAAACCCTTCACTATTTCCTCATCTCTTTTAGGACAAAGTATGAGATATTTTGGGTTTGCCAGGTGGCACTAGTGGTAAAAACCCACCTGCCCATGCCGGAGACATAAGAGGCACAGGTTTGATCCCTGGATCAGGAAGATCCCCTGGAGAAGGACATGGCAACCCACCCCAGTATTCTTGCCTGGAGAATCCCCATAGACACAAGAGCCTGGTGAGCTACAGTCCATAGGGTTGCAAAAAATTGAACATGACTAAAGTAATTTAGCATGCATGCATGAAATATTTTAGTAGGTGACACATGGCTTGTTATGATTGTGCCCTGAATGATTTCTTCATCCTCATCTCCCATTGCTCTTCTAGTCCTCCACACACTTTGCTTTAGCCAATCTAAGCTATTTCTAGTTCCCCCAAGACACTGTACTTAGTATATGCCATTCCCTTATTTTCCATTCTTTACCTACTAAATACCTATTCATTCTTCAATATGCAGGTCAGCTGTTATCTTCATTAAGAAGCTTTCCTACGCAAGGTTAGTTCTTCAACAGCCTTCCACAGCCCCCTTTGTTCGCTTATCTCAGCACTGATCTCACAGAGTTATATCTATTACATTGTCAGTCTCCCTCATTAGACTGTGAGTTCAAGGCTGGACTCTCCTTTATCTATTTCTGTCTCTAATACCCATAATGGTTCAGTCCAGGTGTTTGGATTCAATTTATGTTCAATCAACAAATGGATGGACAGGTGGATGGATGAAAACGAAAGAGAGGATTTGGACATATTCTATGCCTCAAGAGGCAAAAATAGGACCAATGAGTGGAGATTACAGGGAGTCAGATTTCAGCTTGATTGGACTGCATTTAATGAAGGCAGTAAGCCTCATCATTGGAGGTACAAAAAGAAAATCTAGACAAACATTTAGCTAAGATTTCAGGTTTCTGATGAAACACTGAAGGAGGTGATCTTTAAGGTCTCCTCTGTCCCCAAGATACAGTAATTTGATGAAATAGGAAACAATAAAATGTGGTGAGTGTTCTAAATCTAGACCACATGCCTGGAATCTAAGAGCAGTGATAAATTTGATACAAATTGTGGGGCAGAAAAAAAGAGCTTTCAAGACACATAGACAGACCTGAGGTTCAGTCCCAGTTCTGTCTCTTCCCGGCTGTATGAACTCTTGACAACTTACTTCTCCCCTTGGAACCTTAATTTCCTCTCTCCAGTACTAAGAAGAATTTCACAGAATCATTGTATGCCAGGATGGTGAAGGAATACTTCCTATAGGAAGTGGGAGGAGAAGCTCATGGAAAAACACCTCCTTTAACTACAGAGATATTTCTAGGCATGATCCAAATCTGAGACAAAGCCAGAAAGATAAAGACCAATACAGTATACTAACACATATATATGGAATTTAAAAAGATGGTAACAATAACCCTATATGTAAAACAGAAAAAGAGACACAGATGTACAGAACAGACTTTGGGACTCTGTGGGAGAAGGCGAGGATGGGATGTTCTGAGAGAATAGCACTGAAACAAGTGTACTATCAAGGGTGAAAGAGATCACCAGCCCAGGTTGGATGCATGAGACAAGTGCTCAGGGCTGGTGCGCTGGGAAGACCCAGAGGGATGGGATGGGGAGGGAGGCGGGAGGGGGGATTGGGATGGGGAACACATGTAAATCCATGGCTGATTCATGTCAATGTATGGCAAAAACCACTACAATATTGTAAAGTAATTAGCCTCCAACTAATAAAAATAAATGAAAAAAAAATAAGCTTCAACTAAAAAAAAAGAAAGAAAGAAAGAAAGAAAAGGTGACTGGTGCTCCTTACCTTGATGTTTTCTGCAATGACGTCAGGGTCATTACAAATGGACTCAATGAAAAAGACCTATACAAGAAACAAAAGAGAGATTTCAGCAAGGAATTATGTTTGGTATGAACTAAACATAATTTGACCTCTTCTCAATGACTCTGAGCCATCTTTACAGGCATTTCTGACAATGTAATTTCATACAGTGGTACTTTAAGGATTCTGAGTTTTATGAGGCAGATTGGCCCTAAATTGTAGTAATTCCATCTCCTCCTTCCTCATACCCACCCAACAGTGTCAGCTTCTCAGTAATGCCTTATGTGGCATCCCTTCTTTCCTGTTCTGTTCTGTTTTTATGTTTCTAACTGTGATCTGAAAAGCCCTATAACTCAATTACAATGCTGAGCCTATGGTAACTGATTTTGCATCTCTGTCCCCT
The DNA here is from genome assembly GCF_019320065.1 of Cervus canadensis. Lineage (NCBI taxonomy): Eukaryota > Metazoa > Chordata > Mammalia > Artiodactyla > Cervidae > Cervus > Cervus canadensis. The sequence goes on from NC_057419.1 coordinate 55,388,765, forward strand.
GGTTTGGCTTTCTTTGGGGTTTGCTCATAGATGAGTAGGATCTAGATAAGAGTTTAAGAGTTACTCTACCTTGTAACCATGTTCTTTAGCAAACTGCAGAATCAGTGATCGTCGTTCTCTGGTAGTGTTGGTGGCATCAAAAACCTAGAGGCACACGATGAGATTGGTTTGCTTTAAATCTAGTTCTGCTTTAAATCTATGCCTACTCTTTGACCATCCCTATGCTAAGCAAACGGCTTCAAGGAGGAGATAAAACTTGACCAGGGTTTTGAAGGATTTGAAATGGCTTATATCAATTTCTCAAGCATTCATTGAGCCTTTGTTGTCTGCCCAGAAATGTAGCAGACTCTGTAAGCATAATAAGGCCAGAGGAAAACTGTGGAATTCTATTAGGGCCATTTTACAGGTTAAATAGCTGAGACTTAGAAGAAGGGTTTCTTTTACCCAAGGCCACTGAGACTTATTGACAAAGCAGAGTTGAAACTGATTTTCTCAGCTCCTAGGTGAAGCTTCTTCCCTCCCTATCATTTTGGAGTTCTTTGAAGCCCTTTTAGAATTTCCAAATTCTATATCAGAGGTTTATGAGATTAAATTGACTACATGTTTAGGTAAATCTCTAGAACTCAAAAATGTTTGTATTGCAGTCAAATTCTAGTGTAGTCCTGCTGAATTCTTGGGAGTAGAGTGGTAGACTATATTGGTTAGGAGTATAGATTCTGGAGCTATAGAACCTGTATTCCAGTTCTGGCCTACCCTTTGGGAAAATATTTAACTATTTGGTCTTTCTGCACTACATTTTCCTGGGGTATAAAATGGAGTATAGTAAAAAATACTTATCTTGTGGGGGAGGGTGGAATTAAATTAATACATGCAAAGTGCTTAGAATAATGTATAGAACATAAGAAACACTCAAAATATATTAGCTCTTCTCCATCCCAACAGAAACCCCAAAGAAAATGCAAATTTCCTTACTGCAACACGACCTTCCTCATGGCTGAGATAGCTATGAACATCTTTCAGGGCTGCTAGGGCACACTGCCTGAAAAAGATGAAGAAAGAAACAGAGACAGCTACTATGTCCAAGAAGGGTTCCTCTCTATTCTGCATTATCTTTTGCACTATATCTCATATGTCATACGTTAAATTATTCATCTGTTGAATATCTACAAAGGGTGTTCTATGTTCTAAGAACTATGACAAGCACAGAGAAGTCACACAGTTGAAAATGGCTCTGTGTAGACATTTTAGGGGCATAACATACCCAGCAAAAGTAGACTAATGACCGAGCCATACTATTAAGGGCTCCAAACCTTGAACTAATAGTGCTCAAACTGAATTGGGTCTTGAACCCAAGAAGAGCCTGAATACATAGTCTGTGAAGCAGAAGGCATTCCTGGCATATATAACAGGGCAAACACAGGTAACATGATGGAAATGTATTTACGCTTTTGGCAAAAATCTGTTTAGTGATTATTGTTTCTTTGTTGGCTTTCATTATGAGGATGTAGATCAATAAGTGAGACTCAGGCACTGTTCTGAAAGTGTTCAGAGTCTTGTAGAGGACAAACACCTTGAAGTTGAATGGATGAGATTGGAGTGGGCCAAACTACTGAGACTCTTATTTTAAATGATAGGCTAAATTTCTACTCTTTCCTGTCAGAAGTAGGAAACTGTTTAAAGTTCTTAAGCAAGGGATGGATATGACCAGAGATAGACTTTGATTAATATAGTGTAAGGGTTGTCTTAACTCCACTTTGAGAATCTAGATGGTCTCCTTACTAACTCAAATTGCTCTGCTTTTCTCCCCTTTCATCTGAATAGAGGCCTTCCTCCGCCAGGGGGCAGCAAAGGTCTTTAAAATGTTAGGTACTCACTTCCTGATAAGTAGGGCCTCCATGTTGTCGGGAAGAAAGAATTCGTAGTTCTTGTAGCTCACTGCCTCTCGTCGATATTGGCCTAAATTAAACACTGAAAGCAGGAAGCCCTGGTGAAGTGGTTGGGAAGATCCCGGTGGCAAAAAAAAAAAAAAAAATCCTTTCTGGGAGGGATCTCAGAGGTAAAAGAAGGTAGAGTTTCTAATTATATAACATGTATACAAAGCCTCAAATTATGGCGTCCAGCTCTCTTACTCCTCACAACCTTAAAAAGTAGTAATCGCCATTTCCATTTTAAAAATGAAAAAATTAAATTTCAGAGAAAGAAAGTAACTCTCATAGTAAGTGGAGAGCTGGGATTCAAACACAGGTCTGTTTGGTTTCAGAGCTGGTGATCTTTCCACTATTCCATTTTATCATAAACTACAAAGCTTTTAATGCCCCACTCCATTGGAGAGATAAAGAAACTGGGATCCAGGGAGTAAACCAAGGGTCAAACATTGAGCAAGCAGGGGACATAACTAGACTTGGCCTTCTGATACCTAGTCCAATGCTATCATATTTTATGCATCAGTATAGAGAACCTAGATTTGTTGAACTTTTTAGGCCACACTTTCTCATTTGTAGTGGTAAAAACCAGAGAGGAAGGAGGGAAAGGGGGAACAAGGGGATAATAGGCAAAGATATAATGTACTATTTTATTCATTCATCCAACAAATACTTTCTCATGTCTACTTTGTAAATCAGGACATGAGTTCTGGGGTCTCAGAGATGAATCTGATCTGCATGATGGATCCACAAGAAGCTCACCATCCAGAAGGCAGGACAGAGAGTAAACCAGTAAACAGAGAGCTCTCATCCAGGTTATTAAGTGCTCTGACAGAGTCATGCAAAAGAGTAAGGGGGAAGGAAAGACTAACTAAACTTAGAGTAGTCTCAGAAGCTTATTTTGGAGAAAGCAGCATTTGTTCCAGTCTTTATAAGAAGGCAGACCTTTTATAGGCAGGCATGGTGTGTGGGAGAGGGGAACAAAGACATTCCAGGTAGAGGAACAGTTTGAGCAAAGGTGTGGCATTGGCAGAAGGCAGAACATGAGTCATCCAATTGTGAGTGAGGCCTGTGAGCCTGGCAGAGGCCAATCATGGAGAGCCTTGAATGAATGATAGGCTAAGGAGCTTGGATTTAAACCTGCCAGTCAAGGGAACCCTTGGTAGCTATAGATATGGGCAGCTATGTGTTTGAAATATGACTCTGAGGGTCTCTGTGTGAGTGGAGCAGATGGGAAGCAGGTGCATAGGAGCAGAGACCCATCTGCCACCATCACATGTGCCCCTACACTCAGCAGAGGCTCCTCAGAGCCTGCAGTCCTACAAGAACTATTCCTTCTCCCCTTCTCTTCTGCCAATGTCCTATTCCTCCCATAAGACCCACCCAGCTCAAATATACCACATATGGAAGATTTCACTGCCTTCCAGGTGGTGATTTCCTCTGTGAGACCCTCAGTACCCTGCTCTGGGATTCTTCAGTGACATGTATTCTTATGCACTCCAGCCAAATGGAGAAATCTTTAAGGACGGGGTGTGAATCTCATCTACTTTTGCATGTCCAGTGCATAGTATGGGTTTTGGCACATGGAGGACCAGTGGGAAACTCACCAGTGAATGAGAGAAACAGAAAGTAAATGAAGGGAAATAAGAAATGGGAGAAGGAGAGGAGAAGACTGGAGAGAGGGAGGGAAGGGGGCAGATAGATAGGGTGTTGGGATGGTCAAGAGAAATGAGAGGAAGAACATGGAGGGGAGTACAGGGCCAATGTGGGTTCTCTCCTCTTCCCATCAGTAGTGCCAAGTATCAGACAGTGGGTGTCAGTGTCAGACACAGTGTTAGGCTTTGGAATCAACCAGATGTAGGTTCCATCACCTTGTGTTCCATCACCTTGGTTGATGTTACATACATGTGATGTGTTCCATCACATGGTGACCATGTGCCTTCAGACAAGATGCATCAACTCTTGGGTGTTAGTTTCTTCAACTGTGGGATGATGATAATACTAGCTCCTCCCACAAGGGTGTTTAAGAGCTTAAGGATAGATGTGAGTTATTTTAGGGCAAGGGTCCTATCTTACTTGTTTTTGTTTGCCCAACATCCAACAAGGGCCTTGACACAACTGTGCTCAACAAATAATGACTGAGCAAATGAATGCCTGAGAAGAACTTTTTCCCGCACTGGGGAGCAGTGCTCCATTCCACAAGAGAGACAGGCTAAGCACTTGCTTAGTGTACCAGTAAAGACACAGCACCAGTAAAAGTTTTCAGTCAAGTGGATATGCATTAAAAGTATTAACATAGTCATTAGGGGATAAATTTAAAAAATTGGTAGACTTTTTTACATTTACTGTTTTTATTCTGAATTACATATGATGCAGGGGCACCCTAACTTTTAGCATTTAGAACCTCTAAATGTCTTAATTTTGTCCTACTTGAACAATAGAAATGAATAAGATCTAAGAGCTTACCCCAGAGCAGCTCCTGGGGCGAGAGACCCAGACACACAACACACTATGTAATTAGTGTCGGCATAGAGGGGGCTGTAAAAAGTGTTGGTGTGGGAGCCCAGAGAAGCATGGTCCTAGGGAGAATAGAGGAGTCAAATAGGAATGGGGATACAGGATGGGGATAGAGAAATCAAAAGGAGAATAGAAGAGAGTGATTGCTGAATAAGAGATAGTAAGCAGAAAAGATATCACATGGGGAGAAAAGAAAGCTGAAAGCAGGGAGTGTGGGAGGAGGCTGACAGGCTGTGAAGGAGATCCCTCTGGAGGCGGAAAGAGGCAGGGTCACTTCCTGCTGGAGAGGGGGAGAAGCAAGGCACAGACCTAAGGAGAGGCTTGGAGACAGGACACTTTCTGGACTGGAGAGGTGAGCTAAAGTGCCCTGCTATACTGAAGAGCTTGTGGGGGCCTCCAGGCTGGGGTTTCGATGTGCTTGACTCTATACATCCATATGTTCTGAAGGGAACCTTAAGGTTGTAAAGAAATGATAATGCTAATAAAATAGTATTATTGATGTAATATTAATAAAAATGGTAATAAAAGTAATATGTTATTGATAGAGTGATTTTGAGGTCTTACAAAATAGACCTCCTTTGAAACAGATATTTAATCTTATTAATTTTCCTATACTTAGCCCCTAGCATAAGATTTGGCACTGGATATGTACTGAAGAAATTGTAAAATTTATGAAGGTGGTAGTAGCAGTAGTAGAAATAGTAGTAGCAGTTATAGTAGTAGTAGTAGTAGCAGCAGCAGTAATAATATTAGTAATAGTCTTAGTACTGTTAATAGTGGTTTGAGACATTCCTGTACTAGTGGTTTTGCTCGTTTGAGATTAGCTACCTTACTCTATACTCCATCAGTGTTCTATAGAGGGCTGTAGAACAAAGGGTTTCAGAGGCATACCTTTAGTTGGTGTTCCTATCCAGTTGAGATAGCGTGTGAGCTTTGTTGAGATGTAGGTCTTTCCTCGAGCTGGTAAACCCACCATGATCACCATCGTGGGGGAATTTGTAAACTGTGGTATGGATGCTGGAAGACAAACAGAGCTTCAAATCTTATCCTCAGATTTACATGATACTAAGTTATCATCACAGAGATGTAAAATTTAAAAGAGTCTCTCTCTAACATTTATATAACAAGGAAAAAAGCTAGAAAATTGGAAATTTTCTTCATTTGAATTCATGAGCAAACTGAGATTGCAATGCAAAATGCTAACCTCAAATCTGTAAATGCAGGCATCTACAGGGAGAAACAGGGCCCAGGTATTTGCTTACCTTTTACAGATACTACTGAATAACATATAAATATAAGAAGTTACAGCTAGATTCCTGAGGACTTTCAAGGTGGTGGAGGAATTAGACAAGGAGATCAACTTCCTCCCAATAAATGCTTTAAAAATCCATCTGCATATGGGATAACTCCTACAGAATACCTCCTGAACACTGACAGAAGAACCTACACTTCCGAAAAGGGAAGTTAGTCTCTTCAGAATGAATGTGTGAATTTCTTTGAGTGCTCTGGGCTGTTTGTGTTGGTTTCGCATTAGTCTTGGGGTTTTGTCTTCTATGCTGTGTGGCCTGTGAAATCTTCCTGCTACAGTAAGGGGTTGGGCCTAGACCCTTGAAGTGGGAGATCCAAGTCCAGGGCTTTGGATCATCATAGAGCTCCCAAACCCATGGAACATTAATCAGTGGTAGCTTTCCCCAAAGCCTCCATCTCAACACTAAGACCAAGACACACCCAAAGGCCAGCAAGCTCCAGTGCCAGACACTTCATGCCAAACCTTCAGAAAAATAGGAACTCAACTCTGCCCATTAGCAGACAGGTTACCCAAAGTCATGCCAAGTCCACTGACATCTCATAACACTTTACTGGATATGGCACTGTCCTTCAGAAAGTCAAGATCCAGCTCCATTCACCAGAACACAGACACAAACTCCCTAGTAGGAAACCTTCACAAGGCACTGGCCCAAACCCACCCGGGGTGGGGGCAGGCTTGACAATTAATAGCAACTAAGACCTTCCAGCCTGTAGAAAGGTGACTCCAAGCACAGTAAATTAAACAAAAATGAAAAGACAGAGAAACATGCAGCAGTTGAAGGAATATGGTAATAACTCACAAGGCAAAACAAATGAAGAGGAAATAGGCAGTCTATGTGAAAAAGAATTCAGAGTAATGATTGTAGAGATGATCCAAAACTTTGGAAATAAAATGGAGGCATGGATAAATAGAGTGGAGGCATGGATCAAAAAGATACAAGAAATGTCTAACAAGAACTTAGAAGAAATAAAGAATAGAAAATAAGCAATGAACAACACAATAACAGGTTAATAATGCATTAGAGGGAAACAATAGCAGAATAACTGAGGCAGAAGAACGGGTGAGTGAGCTGGAAGATAGAGTGGTGGAAATAAGTGAAGCAGAGCAGAATAAAGAAAAAAAGGATCAAAAGAAACAAGAACAGTCTCAGAGAACTCTGGGACAACATTAAGTGAACCAACATTGGAATTATAGGGGTCCCAGAATAAGAAGAGAGAAAGAAAGGGTATGGGAAAATATTTGAGGAGATTATAGTCAAAAACTTCCCTAACATGGGAAAAGAAATAGCCACTCAAGGAAGCCCAGAGAGTCCCACAAGGGTAAACCCAAGGAGAAACATACCAATACACATATTAATCAAGCCAATGAAAATTAAGAAGAACAAATATTAAAAGTGGCAAGGGAAAAGCAACAAATAACATACAAGGAGATTTCCATAAAGCTAACAGCTCATCTTTCAACAGAAATTCTGCAGGCCAGAGGAGAGTGGCAGGGTATACTTAAAGTGATGAAAGGGAAAAAAAACCCTACAATCAAGATTACTCCATCCAGCAACTATCTCATTCAGATGTGAAGGAGAAATCAAAAATTTTCCAGACAAGCAGAAGTTAAGAGAATACAGCACCACCAAACCACTTTTACAGCAAATGCTAAAGGAATTTCCCTAGACAGGAAACACAAGAGAAAAAAAACCTGTAAAAGCAAATCCAAAAACAACAAAGCAAATGGTAATAGGATCATGCATATCAATAATTACCTTTTGTAAATGGACTAAATGCTCCAACCAAAAGACATAGATTGGCTGAATGGATACAAAAACAAGACTCTTGTATATGCTATTTACAAGAGACCCACCTCAGACCTAGGGACACATACAGACTGAAAGTGAGGGGCTGGAGAAACTTATTCCATGCAAATGGAAATAAAAAGAAAGTGGGAGTAGCAATATTCATATCAAATAAAATAGACTTTAAAAGAAAGACTGTTATAAGAGACAAGAAAGGACACTATATAATGATCAAGGGATTAGTCCAAGAAGAAGATAAAACAATGAATATGTATATACACACACACACTAAACATAGGAACACCTCAATACATAAGGCAAATGTCAGCAACTATTAAAGGGGAAATCAACAGTAACACAATAATAATGGGGGACTTTAACACTTCACTCACACCAATGGACAGATGATCCAGACAGAAAATTAATAAGAAAACACAAACTTTAAATGATATATTGGACCAGTTAGATCTAATTGATATGTACAGGGCATTTCTTCCCAAAACAATAGATTTCACTTTTTTTTAACATACACATGGAAAATTCCTCAGGATATATCACATCTTGGGTCATAAATCAAGCTGCAATATATTTTTAAAAGTTGAAATCATTTCAAGCATCTTTTTTGATCACAACGTTATAAGATTAGACATTAACTACAGGAAAAAACTATTAAAAACACAAACACTAGGAGGTCAAACAATACACTTCTGAATAAATGAGAGGTCACTGAAAAAATTAAAGAAGAAATAGAAAAATGTTTGGAAGCAAATGACGATGAAAACACAAGTCAAAACCTATGGGATGAAGGAAAAGCAGTGCTAAGAGGGAAGTTTATAGCAATACAAGCCTAGTTCAAGAAACAAGAGAAACATTAAATAAACAACCTAACCCTACACCTAAAGCAACCTGAAAAAGAACAAAAAAGCCAAAGTTAGCAGAAGTAAAGAAATTGTAAAGATCAAAGCAAAAATAAATGAAAAAGAAATGTAGACAATAGCAAAGATCAATAAAACTAAAAGCTGGTTCTTTGAGATGATAAACAAAATTGAAAACCATTAGCCAGACTCATCAAGAAAAAAGGGAGAAGACTCAAATCAATAAAATCAGAAATGAAAAGGAAGTTACAACAGACAATGTAGAAATACAAAGGATCATAAGAGACTACTATGAGCAGCTATATGCCAATAAAATGAACAAACTTGAAGAAATGGACAAATTCTTGTAAAAGTATGACCTCCAAAACTCAACCAGGAAGAAATAGAAAACATAAACAGACTAATCACAAGCACAGAAATAAAAACTGCAATAAAAAATCTTCTAACAAAAGCCCAGGGCCAAATGGCTTCACCGGCTAATTCTACCAAAGTTTCAGAAAAGAGCTAACATGTATCTTGCTCAAACTTTTCCAGAAAATTGTAGAGGAAAGAAAACTTTTGAACTCATTCTATGAGGCCACTATCACCCTGATACCAAAATCAGACAAAGATGCTACAAAAAGAGAAAATAACAGGCCAATATCACTGATAAACATAGATGGAAAAATCTTCAACAAAATTCTAGCAAAGAGAATCCAATAGCACATTAAAAAGATCATACATCATGATCAAGTGGGCTTTATCCCAGGGATGCAAGGATTCTTCAGTATATGCAAATTAATCAATCTGATACACCATATTAACAAATTGAAAGATAAAAATCATATGATCATCTCAATAGATGCAGAGAAAGCTTTTGCAAAATTCAACATCCATTTATGATTAAAAACACTCTCCAGAAAATAGACATAGGAGGAACATATCTCAACATCATAAAGGCCATATGTGACAAACCCACAGCAGACATTATTCCTAATGGTGAAAAACTGAAAGCATTTCCTCTAAGATCAGGAGCAAGACAAGGGTGCCCATTCTTGCCACTATATTCAACATATTTTTGGAAGTCCTAGCCACAGAAATCAAAGAAAAAGAAATAAAAGGAATGTTGATTAGAAAAAAAGAAATAAAACTGTCACCACTTGCAGATGACATGGCATGTGTATTATGTTTTAAGTTGTTTCAGTCATATCTGACTCTTTGTGACCCTACTGACTGTAGCTCATCAGGCTCCTCTGCCCATGGGATTCTCCAGGCAAAAATACCAGAGTGAATTGTCATACACTCCTCTAAGGGATCTTCCAGACCCAGAGATCAAACCTGCATCTCTCATGTCTCCTGCATTGGTAGGCAGTTTCTTTACCACTAGTGCCACCTGGGAAGTCCCCCCCCCCCAAATAAAGGTAGGCTAGAAGTAAAAGGCTGGTAAAAAAGATACACCAGAAAATTACTAGAGCTAATCAATGAGTATAGGAAAGTTGCAGGATATAAAATTGTTACACAGAAATCCATAGCATTCTTTACACTAACAGTAAAAAATAAGAAAGAGAAGTTAAGAAACAGTTGCATTCACCATTGCAAAAAAAGAACAAAATACCTAGGAGTAAACCTACCTGAGGATATGAAGGACCTGCATGCAGAAAATTATAAGACACTGATATAAGAAATCAAAGATAACACAAACAGATGGAGAGATATACCATGTTCCTGGACTGGAAGAATCAATATTGTGAAAATGACTATATTGCCTAAAGCAATCTACAGAATCAGTGCAATCCCTATCAAACTATTGATGGTATATTTTTAAAGAACTAGAACAAAAAATCTCACAATTTGTATGGAAACATATAGACCATGACTAGCCAAAGCAATCTTGAAAATGAAAAATGGAGCTGGACACATCAACTTTCTTGACTGAAGACTATACAACAAAGCTATAGTCATCAAAATAGCATGGAATTGGCACAAAAGCAGAAATGTAGACCAATGGAACAAGATAGAAATCCCAGAGATAAATCCATGCACATATGGACACCTTATCTTTGACAAAGGAGGCAAGAATATACAATGGAGAAAACATAGTCTCTTCAATAAATGGTGATGGACAGCTACATGTAAAAGAATCAAGTTATACCAATTTGTAACACTATATGCAAAGATAAACTCAAAATGGGCTAAAGACCTAAATGTAAAACCAGAAACTATAAAACTCTTATAGGAAATCATAGGCAGAACACTCTTTAAAATAAATCACAGCAAGTTCCTCAATGACCCACCTCCTAGAGTAATGGAAATGAAAACAAAAATAAACAAACGGGACATAGCTAAACTTAAAAACTTTTGCACAACAAAGGAAACCATAAACAAGATGAAAAGACACCCTCAGAATGGGCAAAAATAATAGCAAGTGAAACAACCAAGAAAGGATTAATCTCCAAAATATACAAGCAGCTCATTCAGCTCAATGCCAGAAAAAAAAAAAAAAAACAATCCAAAGTTAGCAGAAGACCTAAACAGATATTTCTCTAAAGAAGGCACGAAAAGATGCTCAATATTGCTCACTGTTAGAGAAATGCAAATCAAAACTACAATGAGGTATCACTTCACACCAGTCAGAATGGCCATCATCAAAAAATCTATAAATAATAAATGCTGGAAAGGGTGTGGAGAAAAGGGAACCCTCTTGAAATGTTGTTGGGGGTGCAAATTGATAAAGCCACTGTGGGAACAGTGTGGAGATTTCTTAAAAAATAACTAGGAATAAAACTACCATATGACACAACAATCCCACTACTGGGCACATACCCTGAATAAACCATAATTGAAAAAGACAAATGTACCCCAATGTTCATTGCAACACTATTTACAATAGCTAGAACATGGAAGCAACCTAGATGTCCATTGAAAGAAGAATGGATAAAGAAGCTGTGCTACGTGTATGCAATGGAATATTACTTAGCCATAAAATGGAACACACTGGACTCATTTCTAATAAGATGGATGAATCTAGAGCCAATAGGGTCATACAGAGTGAAGTAAGTCAGAAAGAGAAGAAAAAAATATCATATACTAACGTATGTATATGGAGCCTAGAAAAATTGTATTGATGAACCTATCTGAAGGGCAGTAATGAGTATGCAGACATAGAGAACTTGTGGACACAGTAAGAGAAGGAGAGTGTAGGACTTGTGGACACAGTAAGGGAAGGAGAGTGTAGGACAAATTGAGAGAGTAGCATTGAAACATATACATTACCATATGTAAAACTAGATAGGAAATTTTCTGTGTGAGGTAGGGAGTTCAAACCCAGTGCTCTGTGGCAACCTAGAGGAGTGGGATGGGATGGGAGGGAAGTTCAAGAGGGAAGGGACATACCTATGACTGATTCATCTTGATGTATGGCAGAAAGCAACACAATATTGTGAAGCAATTATCCTCCAATTAAAAATAAATAAATATAATTTTAAAAAGTAAACTATAAACACTAATGAAAGAAATGAACGACACCATAAACAGATGAAGAGATAGTCCAGGATCCTAGATTAGAAGAATCAATATTATGAAAATGACTATACTATCCAAAGCAATCTACAGAATCAATGCAATTACTGTCAAATTACCAATGACATTTTTCACAGAATGACAACAAAAAATTTCACAATTTGTATGGAAACACAAAACACTCCAAACAGCCAAAGCAATCTTTAGAAAGAAGAATGGAGCTAGAGGACTCAACATTCATGACTTTAGACTATACTTCAAAGCTACAGCCATCAAGACAGTATGGTACTAGCACAAAAACAGAAATATAAACCAATGGAACAAGATAGAAAGCCCAGAGATAGGCCCACACACTTATGTGCACCTTCTTTTTCACAAAGATGAGAAGAATATATAATGGAGAAAAAAATAGTATCCTCAATAAGTGGTGCTGGGAAAACTGGACAGCTAGCTACATGTCAAAGAATGAAATTAGAACACTTCCTAACACTATGCACAAAGATAATCTAAAACGGGCTAAAGACCTAAATGTAAGACCAGAAAGTATAAAACTCTCAGAGGAAATCATGGGCAGAACACTTTTGACATAAATCATAGCAAGATCCTCTATGATCCACCTCCTAGAGTAAGGGAAATAAAAACAAAATAACAAATGGGACATGATTGAACTTAGGATATTTTGCATAGTGAAGGAAAGCATAAATATGTGAAAAGACAGCCCTCAGAATGGTAGGAAAAATAGCTGCAAATGCAACAACTGACAAAGGATTAATCTCCAAAATATACAAGCAGCTCATGCAGCAAATATCAGAAAAACGACCCAATCAAAAAAATTGGTTGGAGACCTAAAGAGACATTTCTCCAAAGAAGACATTCAAATGACTAATAAACACATGAAAAATGCTCAAAATTGATCATCACTAGAGAAATGCAAATCAAAACTTCAATGACGTGTCAACTGAAACTGGTCAGAATAGTAATCAAAAAATCTACAAATAATAAATTCTGGAGAGAATATGGAGAAAATGGAGCTGTGTTGCACTGTTGGCGGGAATATAAATTGATTCAGCCACTATGGAGAACAGTATGGGGATTTCTTAAAAACAAAACAAAACAAAACAAAACAAAAAACTAGGAATAAAGCTACCATATGACCTGACAACCCTAACCTTAACCCAGAAAATTTGGAAAACTCAGCAGTGGCCAGAGGACTGGAAAAGGTCAGTTTTCATTCCAATACCAAAGAAAGGCAATCCCAAAGAATGTTCAAAATACCACACAGTTGTGCTCATCTCACACGCTAGTAATGCTCAAAATTCTCCAAGCCAGGCTTCAACAGAACATGAAAGGTGAACTTCCAGATGTCCAAGCCAGATTTAGAAGAGGCAGAGGGACCAGAGATCAAATAGCCAACACCTATTGGGTCATCGAAAAATCAAGAGAATACCAGAAAAACATGGACTTCTGCTTTATTGATTACGCGAAAGCCTTTTATTGTGTGGATGACAACAAACTCTGGAAAATTCTTAAACAAATGGGAATGCCAGACCACCTGACCTGCCTCCTGGTAAATCCGTATGCAGGTCAAGAAGCAACAGTTAGAATTGGACATGGAACAACAGACTGGTTCCAAATCGGGAAAGGAGTAGCTCAAGGCTGTATATTGTCACCTCGCTTATTTAACTTACATGCAGAGTACATCATGAGAAATGCTGGGCTGGAAGAAGCACAAGCTGGAATCAAGATTGCCAGGAGAAATATCAATAACTTCAGATATGCAGATGACACCGCTCCTATGGCAAAAAGCGAAGAAGAACTGAAGAGCCACTTGATGAAAGTGAAAGAGGAGAGTGAAAAAGCTGGCTTCAAACTCAACATTCAAAAAACAAAGATCATGGCATTCGGTTCCATGACTTCATGGCAAATAGATGGGGAAAAAATGGAAACAGTGACAGACTTTATTTTCTTGGGCTCCAAAATCACTGCAGATGGTGACCACAGCCATGAAATTAAAAGATGCTTACTCCTTAGAAGAAAAGCTATGACCAACCTAGACAGAATATTTAAAAACAGAGACTGACAAAGCTATGGTTTTTCCAGTGGTCATGTATGGATGTGAGAGTTGGACTACAAAGATAGCTGAACACTGAAGAATTGATGCTTTTGAACTGTGGTGTTGGGAAAGACTATTGAGAGTCCCTTGAACAGCAAGGAGATGCAACAAGTCCATCCTAAAGGAAATCAGTCCTGAATATCCATTGGAAGGACTGATGCTGAATCTGAAGCTCCAATACTTTGGCCACCTGATGCATAGAACTGAGTCATTTGAAAAGGCCCTGATGCTGGGAAAGACTGAAGGCAGGATGAGAAGGGGATGGCAGAGGATGAGATGGTTGGATGGCATCATCAACTTGATGGACATGAGTTTGGGTAAGCTCTGGGAGTTGGTGATGGACAGGAAAGCCTGGCATGCTGCAGTCCATGGGGATGCAAAGAGTTGGACATGACTGAATGACTGAACTGAACTGATGACCTAACAATTCCACTATGGGCATAAATCATGAGGAAACCATAATTGAGAAAGTCACATATACCCTCAATGTTCATTGTAGCACTGTTTACAATAGCCAAGACATGGAAGCAACCTAGGTGTCCAATGACAGGTGAATGAATAAAGAAATTGCTGTATTTATATACAAAGGAGTATTACTCAGCCACAGAAAAAGAAAACATTTGAATTAGTCCTAATGATATGGATGAACCTAGAGCCTATTTAACAAAGTAAAGTAAATGGGAAAGTGAAAAACAATATCATATATTTTAACAAACGTTTGTCTAGAAAAGACTATGGTTTTTCCAGTGGTCATGTATGGATGTGAGAGTTGGACTGCGAAGAAAGCTGAGTGCCGAAAAATTGATGCTTTTGAACTGTGGTGTTGAAGACTCTTGAGAGTCCCTTGGACTGCAAGGAGACCCAACCAGTCCATCCCAAAGGAGATCAGTCCTGGGTGTTCACTGGAAGGACTGATGCTGTGGCTGAAACTCCAATACTTTGGCCACCTCATGCAAAGAGTTGACTCATTGGAAAAGACCCTGATGCTGGGAGGGATTGGGGGCAGGAGGAGAAGGGGACGACAGAGGATGAGATGGCTGGATGGCATCACTGACTCGATGGACATGAGTTTGAGTAACCTCCTGGAGTTGGTGATGGACAGGGAGACCTGGCGTGCTGCAATTCCTGGGGTCGCAAAGAGTCGGACATGACTAAGCGACTGAACTAAACTGATGCTTATATATATGAATTCTAAAGAAAGTGTACTGATAAACCTATTCACAGTGCAGAAATAGAGATGCAGAGGTAGAGAGCAGACTTGTGGACACAGTGGGTGAAGAAGAGACTGGGACAAATTGAGAGAGTAGCATTGAAATATATACTTTACCATGTGTAAAATAGAAAGCAAGTGAGAATTTACCGTATGACTTAGAGAGCTATACCTGGTGCTCTGTAACAACCTAGAGGGGTGGGATAAGATAGGAGGGGGAAGGGAGGTTTAAGTGGGAAGAGACATAAGTATACCTATGGTTAATTCGTGTTGATGTATGGCAAAAACCAACACAACATTGTAAAGCAACTATCCTTCAATTAAAAATAGATAAATTAAAAAATACAGCTGAAGATGGAGAAGCTCTATACAGTGAGCAAAAGCAAGACTACAACCTGACTGTGGCTCAGATCATGAACTCCTTATTGCCAAATTCAGATTAAAATTGAAGAAAGTAGAGAAAACCACTAGATCATTCAGGTATGACCTAAATCAAATCCCTTATGACTAAACAGTGGAAGTGAGAAATAGATTTAAGGGACTAGATCTGATAGACAGAGTGCCTGATGAACTATGGATGGGGGTTCGTGACATTGTACAGGAGACAAGGATCAAGATCATCCCCAAGAAAAAGAAATGCAAAAAAGCAAAATGATTGTCTGAGGAGGCCTTACAAATAGCTGTGAAAAGAAGGGAAGTGAAAAGCAGAGGAGAAAAGGAAAGATATACCCATGTGAATGCAGAGTTCCAAAGAATAGCAATGTGAGATAAGAAAGCTGTGGTACATACACACCATGGAATATTACTCAGCCATTAAAAAGAATTCATTTGAATCAGTTCTAATGAGATGGATGAAACTGGAGCCCATTATACAGAGTGAAGTAAGCTAGAAAGATAAAGACCAATACAGTATACTAACGCATATATATGGAATTTAGAAAGATGGTAACGATAACCTATATGCAAAACAGAAAAAGAGACACAGATGTACAGAACAGAATTTTGGACTCTGTGGGAGAAGCGAGGGTGGGATGTTTCAAGAGAACAGCATGAAACATGCATATTATCTAGGGTGAAACAGATCACCAGCCAGGTGGGATGCATGAGACAAGTGCTCGGGCCTGGTCACTGGGAAGACCCAGAGGAATCGGGTGGAGAGGGAGGTGGGAGGGGGGATCGGGATGGGGAATACATTGTAAATTCATGGCCTGATTCATGTCAATGTTATGACAAAACTAACCACTACAATATGTGGAAGTAATTAGCCTCCAACTAATAAAAATCAATGAAAAAAAAAAAAAAAAGAAAGTCTTCCTCAGCGATTAATGCAAAGAAATAGAGGAAAACAATAGAAAGGGAAAGACTAGAGATCTCTTTAAGAAAATTAGAGATACCAAGGGAATATTAAATGCAAAGATGGGCTCAGTAAAGGACAGAAATGGTAGGGACCTAACAGAAGCAAGCAGAAGATATTAAGAAGAAGTGGGAAGAATACACAGAAAACTGTACAAAAAAGATCTTCACGATCCAGATAATCACGATGGTGTGATCACTCACCTAGAATGTGAAGTCAAGTGGGCCTTAGGTAGCATCACTATGAACAAAGCTAGTGGAGGTGACGGAATTCCAGTTGAGCTATTTCAAATCCTGAAAGAGGATGTTGTGAAAGTGCTGCACTCAACATGCCAGCAAATTTGGAAAATTCAGCAGTGGCCACAGGACTGGAAAAGGTCAGTTTTCTTTCCAATTCCAAAGAAAGACAATGCTAAAGAATGCTCAAACTACCGCACAATTGCACTCATCTCACACGCTAGTAAAGTAATGCTTGCTTAATATTTTCCAAGCCAGGCTTCAGCAATATGTGAACTGTGAACTTCCAAATGTTCAAGCTGGTTGTAGAAAAGGCAGAGGAACCAGAGATCAAATCGCCAACATCTGCTGGATCATCAAAAAAGCAAGAGAGTTCCAGAAAAACATCTATTTCTGCTTTATTGACTATGCCAAAGCCTTTGACTGTCTGGTCCACAATAAACTGCGGAAAATTCTGAAAGAGATTGGAATACCAGACCACCTGACCTGCCTCTTGAGAACTCTGTATGCAGCTCAGGAATTAACAGTTAGAACTGGACATGGAAAGACAGACTGGTTCCAAATAGGAAAAGGAATACATCAAGGCTGTATATTGTCACCCTGCTTATTTAACATATGCAGAGTACATCATGAGAAATGCTGGGCTGGAGGAAGCACAAGCTGGAATCAAGATTGCTGGGAGAAATATCAATGACCTCAGGTATGCAGATGACACCACCCTTATGGCAGAAAGTGAAGAAGAACTAAAGAGCCTCTTGATGAAAGTGAAAGAGGACAGTGAAAATGTTGGCTTAAAGCTCAACATACAGAAAACTAAGGTCATGGCAACTGGTCCCAGCACTCCATGTCAGATAGATGAGAAAACAGTGGAAACAGTGGCTGACTTTATTTTTCTGGGCTCCAAAATCATTGCAGATGGTGATTGCAGCCATGAAATTAGAAGATGCTTACTCCTTGGACGTAAGGTTATGACCAACCTAGACAGCATATTTAAAAGCAGAGACACTACTTTTTCAACAAAGGTCCATCTGGTCAAGGCTATGGTTTTTCCAGTGGTCATGTATGGGTGTGAGAGTTGGATTATAAAGAAGGCTGAGCACTGGAGAATTGATGCGTTTGGACTGTGGTGTTGGAGAAGACTCTTGAGAGTCCCTTGGACAGCAAGGAGATCCAACCAGTCCATCCTAAAGGAAATCAGTCCTGAATATTCTTTGGAAGGACTGATGCTGAATCTGAAGCTCCAATACTTTGGCCACCTGATTCATAGAACAGACTCATTGGAAAAGACCCTAATGCTGGGAAAGACTGAAGGCAGGAGGAGAAGGGGATGACAGAGGATGAGACGGCTGGATGGCATCACCAACTCAATGGACATGAGTTTGGGTAAGCTCTGCGGGTTAGTGAAGGACATGGAGGCCTGGTGTGCTACAGTTCATGGGGTCGCAAAGAGTCAGACATGACTGAAGAACTGAACTGAAGTGAATTAAAGTAAGAACACTTGAAAAGGAATATTGAAGGCAAAATATATTTTTATTTTTCACATTCTTAATTGTTCTAAAACTATCTGACTGATGTGAAGAAAAGGGAACCCCCGTGCACTCTTCGTGGGATTGTAAACTGGTGCAGCCATTATAGAAAACATTATGGAGCTTCCTTTAAGAAAGATAGAATTACTACTTGATTGAGCAATTTCACTTCTGTATATTTCCCTGAAGAACAAAAACATATGGCCATCCTAAGATGGCAAACGAATAGGACGGGATGACCACTTTCTCCCCCAGAAATTCATTGAAAGAACATTTGAAAGTTGAGCAAATTACACAAAACAACTTCTGAATGCTGGCAGAGGACGTCAGGCCCCAAGAAAGGCAGCCCGTTGTCTTCGAAAGGAGGTAAGACAAAATATAAAAGATAAAAAGAGAGACAAAAGAGGTAGGGATGGAGAGCCATCCCAGGAAGGGAGACTTAAAAGAGGAGAGGTTTCCAAACACCAGGAAATCCTCTGATCAGCGGGTCTTTGGGGGAGTTTTGGAATCTGAGGGCAACCTAACTGGGAGGAAAAACAAATAAATTAAACTCACAGATTATGTGCCCAACAGCAACTCCCAGTGCTTGCATCTGCCACCAGCAAGTGGGGCTGAACAGAGAGGCATGGGCTACATTGCTTAGGGTATAGACTGGGCCTGAAATCCCTGAAGGCTATCTGAGGGAACTAATGTGAGATAGCAACCCAAACTGTGGGATAGCCAGAGAAAGAGACAGAGGAAAAAAAAACAAAAAAACAAAGAGAGAGAGAGAATTATCCCTTGGAAACCCCTAACCTAAGGCACTGCTGGGCCCGCTCACAGAGCAAAGGACTGAGCGAATAGCAGAGGAGAGCTAGCCGGCTGCAGACCGGCCCATCCCCCGCTGGAGACGGAGGCAGGCAGGGGGCAGGCAGTGCCGGAAAGGGGCAATCTCGGCCCCAGAGAGTCATCCTCTACCAAACTGCAAGCAGACTTCCAGTTGCTAACCAAGACTTTTTGGGATTCTTGATGGCTGACATCCAATGGGAGGGTCACAGCCAGAGATCAGCTCCCCAGAAGAGACACATGGCACACCTGAGATGGGCGTACCTGCTGCCACCCAGGAAACTGAGAGGCTGGGATAGGGGAGGTGATAAGACACACTCCCCACCTGGGCAGACTGTGCTTGCCAAGCACCTGGTCGCCTGAGCTGTTCGGACCTGGGAAAGGCACAAAACGCAGGCCCAACCGATTCTGTGCCATTGTGGAGTACCGGAGAACCTGAACCTGAGTGGCTTAGACCTGGGAAGTGGACGCAACCCAGGGCCCACCTCATACAGTTCCCCGGTAGACCAACCCAGAGGCTAAGCAGTGTAGGCTGCGACAGCGCATGTGTCATGAGCGGGGGGCAAACCCAGTGCGCCGAGACACTGTGATCACTCCCCACACAGGCCAGTGATATTTGTTTGCAGTGTTCCTCCCTCTCCACAGCACGACTGAGCAAGTGAGCCTAAATAAGTGAGCACCTTCGACCCTGTGTGTCAGGGCAGAAATTAGACCCTGAAGAGATCAGCAAACAGAAGAAGCTAAAATAAACAGAGGGAACCGCTTTGAAAGTGACAGATTCAGTTCAGTTCAGTTCAGCCGCTCAGTCGTGTCCGACTCTTTGTGACCCCATTGACTGTAGCCTACCAGGCTCCTCCGTTCATGGGATTTTCCAGGCAAGGGTACTTGAGTGGGTTGCCATTTCCTTCTCCAGGGGAAATTTCCGACCCAGGAAACGAACCTAGGTCTCCTGCATTGTGGGCAGGTGCTTTACCCTCTAAGCCACCAGGGAAGTCTTGTAATCAAGATTGCAGGGAGAAATATCAATAATTTCAGATATGCAGATGACACCACCCTTATGACAGAAAGCAAAGAAGAAATAAACAGCCTCTTGATGAAAGTGAAAGAGGAGAGTGCAAAGGCTGGCTTCAAACTCAACATTCAAAAAATGAAGATCATGGCATCTAGTCCAACCACTTCTTGGCAAATAGATGGGGAAACAGTGGAAACAGTGACAGAGTTTATTTTTGGGGGCTCCAAAATCACTGCCGATGGTGACTGCAGCCATGAAATTAAAAGACAGTTGCTCCTTGGGAGAAATGCTATGACCAACCTGGACAGCATATTAAAAAGCAGAGACATTACTTTGCTGACAAAGGTCCATCTAGTCAATGCTATGGTTTTTCCAGTAGTCATGTACTGATGTGAGAGTTGGACCATAAAGAAAGCTGAGCACCAAATTGATGCTTTTGAACTGTGGTGTTGGAGAAGACTCTTGAGAGTCCCTTGGACTGCAAGGAGATCAAACCAGTCAATCCTAAAGGAAATTAGTCCTGAATATTCATTGGAAGGACTGATATTGAGGCTGAAACTCTAATACTTTGGCCACCTGATGTGAAGAACTGACTCATTGGGAAAGACCCTGATTCTGAGAAAGATTGAAGGCAGGAGGAGAAGGGGACAACAGAGGATGAGATGGTTGGACGGCATCATCGACTCAATGGACACGAGTTTGAGCAAGCTCTGGGAATTGGTGATGGACAGGAAAGCCTGGTATGCTGCAGTCCATGGGGTCACAAAGAGTTGGACATGAACTGAACTGATCCTCTTGCAACTTGTTTCTGGAAGTGATACAACCAAGAGAGTGTGTGGTTTCTGAACAGAGGACAGAAAATGGGAGAGTAGGGAACTGGCACTGTGCTGTGTTTAATTGCTTAGTCGTGTCCGATTCTTTGTGACCCTATGCACTGTAGCCCGCCAGGCTTCTCTGTCCATTAGGATTCTCCAGGCAAGAATACTGGAGTGGGTTGCCATGACCTCCTCCGGAGGATCTACCCAAACCCAGGGATTGAACCCAGAACTCCTGCATTGCAGGCAAATTCTTTACCATCTGAGCCACCAGGGAAAAAATATGGGAGAAGGAACCGTTTAGAAGAGAAATTGCAAGAAGTGGTTTTGAACCCGTGGGCTCATGTTTGATCTATGAGTGATTTGATGTGACCCTAATTAGCCTACCAAGGATTTGAAAAATGAACTGAAAATACCTCCACCCAAGTCCCACACTGACCACTAGGTGGTGCACACATAGTACTGGTCTAAATTCAGGTTTGAAAATGGAATTTATGTTTGAATCACAACACACAAACAGGTGAAACAAAAATATTAATCTCCATAAGATAAAAGCAATAATTTTCCCCTCAAATGATGTTTACAATGTCCACTATATAAACTAAAATCAATCAACATACAAATAACTATGAAATTTCAACCCGCATTTAAAAAGACCATCAATAGACATAAATGATGAGATGACATGGATAATAGAATTGTCTAAAATTATTTATTATAAAAATTCTTGAATGAGAGAGTGGATCAAGATGTCAGAGTACTAGGACATGGAGGCCACCTCCTTTGACAAATACATAAAAAATACATTTACATGTGTAACAATTCTCACAGAATATTTACTGAACGATGACAGAAGACCTCAGACTTCTGAAAGAGAAATATAATCTCCACATAACCTGGTAGGACAAAAGAAAAAAGAGAGAAAAAATTGGAATGGGACCTGTGCCCCTGGGAGGGAGCACAGGTCTTTTTTATTTGAAATAGAAGGGTCCCACACCCTCAAAGTCTCTTCACTGTCAGGAAGATCAGTCAGAACAGAGGGGGAGTTTCAGAGCCTTGGAGGAGAGTGCAGCAACCAGTTTGTAGCAGGCATAACAGAGAAACTTGCACAAACAGTTTTGGAGCTACCCTGTCACATTATCTCAGGGTGCAGAGACAACAGAGGGAACACTGCCCAGTTGGAACCCAAAAAGGTATAAGCCAGGCAAAACTGGATAGTTCAACTACAGGGATTTATTGGCTTGCATTCACTAGTGCCTTCAACTATTCTCCAGAACATTTCCATGATACCTTTTCTTTTCATGAAATGGGCCAGAAAATGTATGCTGTGGAGGACAAAAAGATATGGTGAAGAACAAGAGGTGTCCCTGACACTGGAGATGACAATTCAGTGAACTGCTGGTCTGTTCCTGTCCCTCCAGAAAGCTGTACCTTGGATGAAATCACCTGTTCATGTTTTAGGGTTCTTCCATAAAAGAAGATTTGTTATGGGTGCTGGAGGCAAGATAGCTGAGTAGAAGGACTTGGGCTCACCTCCTCTCACAAAAATACTAAAATCACAATTAACTGCTGAATATAATCATCAACAAAAAGATTGGAACTTATCAAAAAAGATATTCTATATCCAAAAACAAACAAGAAGCAACAACAAGATGGTAGGAGAGGCACATTTGCAATACAATCTGATCCCATACCCATCAGGTGGGTGACCCCAAAACTGGAAAATACTTATGTAGCAGAGTTTCTCCCATAGAAATGAGAGTTCTGAGTGCCACATTAGGATCACCAGTCTAGGGGTCTGTCATCAAGAGGAAGAGCCCCCAGAGCATTTGGCTGTGAAGGCCAGTGGGGCTTGATTGTAGGAACTCCAAAATACAGAGGCAAAGAGAAAGTCCACTTTTAGAGAGTGTACATTAGATCTCAAGTGCATTGGGACCAGGGGAAAAACAGTGACTTCAGAGGAACATGGGTCAGCCCTACATGATGGTTTTGGAAGAACTCTTGGGGAGTTACAGGGTAGCTGTAGCTCACGGTGGGACAAGGACCCTGAGGGCAGAGAATCTAGGGAGTACTCATTGGTGTGAGCTCTCCTGGAGGCTGCCATTTTGGCAGCAAGACCTGGCTCCAACTAACAGCCTGTAGGTTCCAGAGCTGAGGAGCCTTAGGCCAAACAACTAACTGGGCAGGAGCACAGTCCTATCCATCAGTAGACAGGCTACCTACTGAGTCCCCAGCCACCCCTAAACACATTCTAAACACATTCCTTCACATAGTCCTGTCTACCAAACGGATAGGATCCAGCTCCAAACACCAGTGGGCAGGCACCAGTACTCCAACCAGGAAGCCTGCACAAGCCTCTAGACCAGCCTCACCAGGCAGGGGACAAATAGCAAAAGCAGAATGAATGATAATCCTGCAGCCTGCAGAACAGACACCATAAACACAGAAAGTTAGGCAAAATGAGACAGAAGAAGAATATTTTCCAGATGAAGGAACAAGATAAAACCCCAGAAAAACAACTAGGTGAAGTGGAGATAGGCAAATTACCCAGAAAATAATTCAGAGTAATGATAGTAAAGATAACCCAGGATCTTGGAAAAAGAATGGAGGCACAGACAGAAAAGTAGAAGAAATGTTTGACATAGAGCTAGAAGATATAAAGGACAAACAGAGTTGAAGAATACAATAAATGAAAACTTAAAAAATACATAGAAAAAAAAAAACAACAATACCAGAATAAATGAGGCAGAAGAACAGATAGGCCATCAGGAAGACAGATGTTGGAAACCAATGCTGTGGAACAGAATGAAGAAAAAAGAATGAAAAGAAGTGAATATGGTCTCAGAGACCTCTGGGACAACATCAAACATACCAACATTTACATTATAAGAGTCCCAGAAGGAAAAGAGAGAAAAGGCCTGGGAAAATATAAGAAGAGATAACAGCTGAAAATTTCCTTAACATGGAAAAAGAAGCAGTCACCCAAGTCCAGGAATCACAGAGTCCCACATATGATAAATTCAAAGAAGAATGCACACAGACACATATTAATCAAATTGACAAAAATTAAAGACAAAGAAAAATATTAAAAGCAACAAGGGAAAAGCAACAAATGACAAAAGAATCCCCATAAAGTTATCTGGGCTTCCTAGGTGGTAAAGAACCTGCCTGCCAGTGCAGGAGATGTAAGAGACACGAGTTTGATTCATGGGTCAGGAAGATCCCCTTGAGGAGGGTATAGAAACCCACTCCAGTATTCTTGCCTGGAGAAACCCATGGACAGAGGCATTCATGGGGTCATGAAGAGTTGTACACAACTAAAGTGACTTACTATACATGTATAAACTTATCTATTAATATTGCAGCACAAATTCTGCAGTCCAGAAGGGAATGGCATGGCATATTTAAAGTGCTAAAAGGGAAAAACCTACAACCAAGATTATTCTAGCCAGCAAGGCTCTCATTCAGATTCAACAGAGAAATCAAAAGCTTTACAGATAAGCAAGGGTTTCCATGGCTCAGATGGGCCATTCAGGTATGACTTAAATAAAATCCTTTATCATTATACGTGGAGGTGATGAATATATTCAAGGGACTGGATCTGGTAGACAGAATGCCTGAAGAATTATGAATGGAGGTTTATAAAATTGTACAGGAGGTGGTGACCAAAACTATTTCTAGGGGAAAAAAATGCAAGAAGGCAAATTAGTTGTCTGAGGAGGCCTTACAAATAGCTGAGAATGTAAGAGAAATGATAAGCAAAGGAGAAAGGGAAATATACACCCAACTGAATGCAGAGTACCAGAGAAGAGCAAGGAGAGAAAAGAGAGCTTTCTTGAGTGAACAACACAAAGAAGCCGAGGAAAACAATAGAATGGGAAAGACTAGAGATCTCTTTAAGAAAACTGGAGATATCAAGGGAATATTTCATGTAAATATAGGAACAATAAAGGACAAAAACAGCAAGGACCTAACAGAAGCAGAAGTGATTAAGAAGAGGTGGCAAGAATATACAGAAAATCTGTACAGAAAACTTTCATTGACCCAGATAACCATGACAGTGTGGTCACTCACCTAAGGCCAGACATCCTAGTGTGTGAAGTAAAGTGGGCCTTAGGAAGAATTGCTATGAACAAAACTAGTGGAGGTGATGGAATTCCAGGTGAGCTATTTCAAATCCTAAAGGTTGAAGGATGATGCTGTTAAAGTTCTGCACTCAGTATGTCAACAAATTTGCAAAACTCAGCAGCAGCTACAGGACAGGAAAAGGTCAGTTTTTGTTCCAATTCCAAAGAAAGGCAATGGCAAAGAATGTTCAAATTACCATTTACTTGCATTCATATCACATACTAGCAAGATTATGCTCAAAATCCTTCAAGTTAGGCTTCAGCAATATGTGAACCAAGAATTTCCTAATGTACAATATGGATCTAGAAAAGGCAGAGGAACCAGAGATCAAATTGCCAACATCCACTAGACATAGAAAAAAAACAAAAACAAAAACAAATGTATTCCATAAAAACGTCTACTTCTACCTCATTAATTATTCTAAAGTCTGACTATGTGGATCATAATAAACTGTGGGATATTCTTGAAGAGATGGGAACACTAGACCACCTTACCTGCCTCCTGAGAAAACTGTGTGCAGGACAAGAAGTGACAGTTAGAACTGGACATGGAAAAACTGACTGGTCCCAAATTGGGAAAAGAGTATGTCAAGGCTGTATATAGGCACACTGCTTATTTAACTTACATGTTCAGTACATCATATAAAACGCTGGGCTGGATGACTCAGAAACTAGAATCCAGATTGCCGGGAGAAATAGAAACAACCTCAGACATGCAGATGATACCATTTTAATGGAAGAATGTGAAGAAGAACTAAAGAGACTTTTGATGAAGGTGAATGAGGAGAGTGAAAAAACTGTCTTAAAACTCAGCATTCAAAAAACTAAGAACATGGCATCTTGTCCCATCACTTCATGGCAAATAGATGAGGAAGAAGTGAATACAGTGTCAGATTTCATTTTCTTGGGCTCCCAAAATCACTGTGGACCATGACTGTAGCCAGAAAACTAAAAGATGCTTGCTCCTCTAACAAAAGCTATGACAAACCTAGACAGCATATTAAAAAGCAGAGACATCACTTTGCTGATGAAGGTGCATACAGTCAAAGCTACGGTTTTTTCACTAGTCATGTATGGGTGTGAAAGTTGGATCATAAAGAAGTCTGAGCCCAGAAGAATTAATGCTTTCAAATTGTGGTACTGGAGAAGACTTTTGAGATTACCTTGGACAGCAAGGAGATCAAACCAATCAATCTTGAAGGAAATCAACCCTGAATATTCATTGCAAGGACTGATGCAGAATCTGAAGCTTCAATACTTTGGCCATCTAATGCCAAGAGCTTACTCATTGGAAAAGACTCTGATGCTGCAAAAGATTGAGGACAAGAGAGGAGGGGGCAACAGAAGATGAGATGGTTGGATGGCATCACTGACTCAGGGGACATGAGGTTGAACAAATTCTGGGAGATAGTAAAGGACAGGGAAGCCTGGTGTGCTGCAGTTCATGGGGCTGCAAAGAGTCGGACTTAGAGACGGAACAATAGCAGATAAGCAAAAGCTAAGAAAATTCAATACTGGAGCTGGCTAAGATGGCAGAAGAATAGGACATGGAGACCACTTTCTCCACCCAAAATTCATTGAATGATCTTTTGAACACTGAGCAACTTCCACAGAACAACTTCTGAACGCTGGCACAGGACACTAGGCACCCAGAAAGGCAGCCCATTGTTTTCGAAAGGAGGTAGGACAAAATATAAAAGATAAAAAGAGAGACAAAAGAGTTAGGGAAGGAGACCCGTCCTGGGGAGGAAGTAGTGAAGGAGGAGAAATTTCCAAACACCAGGAAACCCTCTGATGAGCTGGTCTGTGGGGAGTTTTGGAATCTCAGAGGGCAACATAACCAGGAGGAAAAAATAAATAAAACCCACAGATTATGCGCCTAACAGCAACTCCCAGCGGAGAAGTAGCCCAGATGCTTGCATCTGCCACCAGCAAGTGGGGGCTGAACAGGGAGGAGCGGGCTGCATTGCTTAGGGCAAGGACCAGGTCTGAATGCCCTGAGGATGATCTGAGGGAGCTAACATGATATAGCAATCCAAACTGTGTGATAACCGGAGAGAGAGAGAAAAAAAAAAGAAAGCAAGAGAACTTTCTCACAAAAAGTGCTAACCTAAGGCAATGCCAGGTCCGCTCACAGAACAAAGGACTGGGTGACTACCAGAGGAGACCTATCTGGCTGTGGACTGACCCATCCCCCACTGGAGGCAGAGAAGCAGGCAGGAGACAGTCAGAGCCTGCGAGGGGCAAGCTCAGCCCCAACAACGGCATCCTCTACCAAACTGCGAGCAGGCTCCCAGTTGCTAACCAAGTCTTCCCGGGATCCTGGATGGTTGACATCCACCAGGAAGGTCGCAGCCAGAGATCAGCTCCCCAGAGGAGACATATGGCACAACAGAGACAGTGCTCCTGCTGAGCACCCAGGAAACTGAGTGGCTGGGACCGGGGAGGTGATAAGACACACTGCCCCACCTGGGGAGAGTGCCCTCTCCAAGCACCTGGTTGTCTGAGATGTTCGGACCTGGGAAGGGTACAAAATGCAGGTCCAACTGAGTCTGTGCCTTTGTGGAGTACGTGAGAACCTGAACCTGAGTGGCTTAGACCTGGGAAATGCACGCAATCCAGGGCCCGCCTCAGAAAGTTCCCCTTCAGAGCAACCTGGAGCCTGAGCAGTGTAGACTGGGAAAACACACACGCTGTGAGTGGGGGCAAACCCACTGTGACCGAGACATTGCGAGCACTCCCCACACACGCCAGTGATATTTGTTTGCAGTGTTCCTCCCTCCCCACAGCAAGACTGAACAAGTGAGCCTAAATAAGTGACCACCTCTGCCCCCTTGTGTCAGGATGGAAGTTAGACACTGAAGAGACTTGCAAACAGAAGAAACCAGAATAAACAGAAGCAACTGCTTTGGAGGTAACAGGTGCAACAGATTAAAACCCTGTAGTTAGCACCGACTACATGGGAAGGGGCCTATAGACCTCAAGAAGTATAAGCTGGAACAAGGAACTATATGAAACTGAACTGACCCCACACTGCCCACAACAGCTCCAGAGAAATTCCTAGATATATTTTACTATTATCATTTAATTAAAAAATTTTTTTTCAGTCCTTTATTATTCTTTTAATTTTCATTTTTATAACCTATTATTACCTTTCAAAAAAGGCCCTATTTTAAAGCAAATTTCATATATATATATATATATATATATTTTATAATTCATGTGTTTTGCTTTGTTTTTTTAATATTGTATTTTTGAAAGTCTAACTTCTACTCTAGATTTTTAATCTTTGCTTTTTGGTATTTGCTATTGACTTTGTACCTTTAAGAATCCAATCTTCAGTGCCCATTTTTACTTAGGAGTGTGATTGCTGTCTTGATTACTCTCTCCCCCTTTTGACTCTCCATTTTCTCCCCCAGGTCACCTCTATCTCCCTCCCTTCTCTTCTCTACCCAACGCTGTGAACCTCTCTGGGTGTTCCAGGCTGTGGAGAGCACATAGGGAATTGATTACTGGCTAGCTTGCTCTCTCCCCTTTTGATTCCCACTCTTCTCCTCTTGGTCACCTCTATCTCCCTCCTCCCTCTTCTCTTCTCCATGTAACTCTGTGAACCTCTCTGGGTGTCCTTCACTGTGGAGAATTTTTTCATCATTAACCTAGATGTTTTATCATCGGTGCAGTATGAATGGAAATGAGAAGGCTACTGTAAGAATAATACTGAAAACGAGAGGCAGGAGGCTTGAATCCAAAACTTGAGAACACCAGAAAACTACTGACTCCAGGGAACATTAATCGACAAGAGCTCACCCAAAAGTCTCCATACCTACACTGAAACCAAGCTCCACCCAAGAGTCAACAAGTTCCAGAGCAACACATACCATGCAAATTCTCCAGCAACGCAGGAACATAGCCCTGAGCATTAATATACAGGATGCCCAAAGTCACTCCAAACCCACAGACACCTCAAAACTCACTACTGGACACTTCATTGCACTCCAGAGAGAAGAAATCCTGCTCCACCCACCAGAACACTGACGCAAGCTTCCCTAACCAGGAAACCTTGACAAGCTCTCGTCCAACCCCACCCACAGGGAGGAACCTCCACAATAAAGAGGAAACACAAACCTCCAACATACAGAAAGGCCACCCCAAACACAGCAATCTAAACAAGATGAAAAGGCAGAAAAATATTCAGCAGGTAAAGGAACATGATAAATGCCCACCAAACCAAACAAAAGAGGAGGAGATAGGGAGACTACATGAAAAATAATTCAAAATAATGATAGTAAAGATGATTCAAAATCTTGAAAACAACATGTAGTTACAGATAAATAGCCTGGAGACAAGGATTGAGATGATGCAAGAGATGTTTAACAAAGACCTAGAAGAAATAAAAAAGTCAATCAATAATGAATAATGCAATAACTGTGATCAAGAACACTCTGGAGGGAAACAACGGTAGAATAATGGAGGCAGAAGATAGGATAAGTAAGGTGGAAGATAGAATGGTAGAAATAAATGAAGCAGAGAGGAAAAAAGAAAAAAGAATTAAAAGAAATGACAACCTCAAAGACCTCTGTGACAATGTGAAATGCCCCTACATTCGAATCATAGAAGTCCCAGAAGAAGATGAAAAAAAGAAAGGCCATGAGAAAATACTCGAGGAGATAATAGCTGAAAACTTCCCTAAAATGGGGAAGGAAATAGTTACACAGGTCCAAGAAACCCAGAGAGTCCAAAACAAGATAAACCCAAGGCAAAACACCCCAAGGCACATATTAGTCAAATTAACAAAGATCAAACACAAAGAACAAATATTAAAAGCAGCAAGGGAAAAGAAACAAATGACACACAAGGGGATTCCCATAAGGATAACAGGTGATCTTTCAATGGAAACTCTTCAGGCCAGAAGGGAATGGCAGGACATACTTAAAGTGATGAAAGAGAAAAACCTACAACCCAGATCACTGTATCCAGCAAGGATCTCATTCAAATATGAAGGAGAAATCAAAAGTTTTACAGACAAGCAAAAGCTGAGAGAATTCAGCACCACCAAACCACCTCTTCAACAAATGCTAAAGGATCTTCTCTAGATAGGGAATGCAGAAAAGGTGTATAAACTCGAACCCAAAACAACAAAGTAAATGGCAACGGGATCATACTTATCAATAATTACCTTAACTGTAAATGAGTTGAATGCCCTAATGAAAGACAAAGACTGGCTGAATGGATACAAAAGCAAGACCCCTATATATGCTGTCTACAAGAGACCCACCTCAAAACAAGGGACACATACAGACTGGAAGTGAAGGGCTGGAAAAAGATATTCCATGCAAATAGAGACCAAAAGAAAGCAGGAGTAGCAATACTCATATCAGATAAAATAGACTTTAAAATAAAGGCTGTGAAAAAAGACAAAGAAGGACCCTACATAATGATCAAAGGATCACTCCAAAAAGATATCACAATTATAAATATATATGCACCCAATATAAGAGCACTGCAATATGTAAGGCAAATGCTAACAAGTATGAAAGGGGAAATTATCAGTAACACAATAATAGTGGGAGACTTTAATACCCCGCTCACACCTATGGATAGATCAATTAAACAGAAAATTAACAAGGAAACACAAACTTTAAATGATACAATGGACCAGTTAGACCTAATTGATATCTATAGGACATTTCACCCCAAAACAAGGAATTTCACCTTTTTCTCAAGTGTACATGGAACCTTCTCCAGGATAGATCATATCCTGGGCCATAAATCAAGCCTTGGTAAATTAAAAAAAAAAATGAGTTCATCCCAAGCATCTTTTCTGATCACAATGCAGTAAGATTAGATGTCAACTAGAGGGAAAAACTATTAAATATACAAACATATGGAGGCTAAACACCACACTTCTGAATGACCAGCAAATCACAGAAGAAATCAAAATATGCATACAAACGAATGAAAATGAAAACACAGCAACCCAAAACCTATGGGAGTCAGTAAAAGCGGTGCCTAGGGGAAAGTTCATAGCAATACAAGCTTACCTCAAGAAACAAGAGAAAAGTCAAATAAATAACCTAACTTTACACATAAAGCAACTAGAAAAGGAAGAAATGAAGAACCCCAGGGTAAGTAGAAGGAAAGAAGTCATAAAAATTAGGGCAGAAATAAATGCAAAAATACAAAAGAGACCATAGCAAAAATCAACAAAGCTAAAAGCTGGTTCTTTGAGAAGATAAATAAAGTGGACAAACCATTATCCAGACTCATCAAGAAAAAATGGGAGAAGAATCAAATCAACAAAATTAGAAATGAAAATGGAGAAATCACACCAGACAACACAGAAATACAAAAGATCATAAGAGACTACTCTCAGTAACTGTATGCCAATAAAATGGACAACTTGGAAGAAATGGACAACTTTGTAGAAAAGTAAAATTTTCTGAAATTGAACCAGGAAGAAATACAAACCCTTTACAAACCCATCACAAGCACGGAAATCGAATCTGTAATCAGAAATCTTCCAGGAAACGAAACCGCAGGACCAGATGGCTTCACAGCTGAATTCTACCAAAAATTTAGAGAACAGCTAACACCTCTACTACTCAACCTCTTCCACAATATTGCAGAGGAAAGAAAATGCCAAACTCATTCTATGGGGCCAACATCACCCTAATACCAAAACCAGACAAAGATGCCACAAAAAAGAAGACTACAGGCCAATATCACTGATGAACATAGATGCAAAAATCCTTAACAAAATTCTAGCAAACAGAATCCAACAACATATTAAAAAAAATCATACATCATGACCAAGTGGACTTTATCCCAGGGATGCAAGGATTCTTCAGTATCCACGAATCTATCAATGTGATACACCACATTAACATATTGAAAGATACAAACCATATGTTTATCTCAATAGATGCAGAAAAAGCCTTTGACAAAATTCAACATCCATTTATGATAAAAACCCTCCAGAAAGCAGGAATAGAAGGAACATATCTCAACATAATAAAAGCCATATATGATAGACCCACAGCAAACATTATCATCAATGGTGAAAAATTGAAAGCATTTCCCCTAAAGTCAGGAACAAGACAAGGTTGCCCACGCTCACCACTACTATTCAACACAGTTTTGGATGTTTTAGCCACAGCAATCAGAGAAGAGAAAGGAATAAAAGGAATCCAGACTGGAAAAGAAGAAGTAAAAGTCTCACTGTTTGCAGATGACATGATCCTCTACATAGAAAACCCTAAGGACTCTACCAGAAAATTGCTAGAGCTAATCAATGAATATAGTAAAGTTGCAGGATATAAAATTAACACACAGAAATCCCTTGCATTCCTATATACTAACAATGTGAACACAGAAAGAGAAATTAAGGAAACAATTCCATTCACCATTGCAATGAAAAGAATAAAATACGTAGGAATAAATCTACGTAAAGAAAAGAAAAAGACCTATATATAGAAAACTGTAAAACACTGGTGAAAGAAATCAAAGAGGACACAAATAGATGGAGAAATATACCATGTTCATGGATCGGAAGAATCAATATAGTGAAAATGAGTATACTATGCAAAGCAATCTATAGATTCAATGCAATCCCTTTCAAGCTACCAACGGTATTTTTCACAGAACTAGAACAAATAATTTCACAATTTGTATGGAAATACAAAAAACCTCGAATAGCCAAAGCAATCTTGAGAAAGAAGAATGGAACTGGAGGAATCAACCTGCCTGACTTCAGGCTATACTACAAAGCTACAGTCATCAAGACAGTATGGTACTGGCACAAAGACAGAAATATAGATCAATGGAACAAAATGGAAAGCCCAGAGATAAATCCATTCCCCTATGGACACCTTATCTTTGACAAAGGAGGCAAGAATATACAATGGAGAAAAGACAATCTCTTTAACAAGTGGTGCTGGGAAAACTGGTCAACCACTTGTAAAAGAATGAAACTAGAACACTTTCTAACACCATACAAAAAAATAAACTCAAAATGGATTAAAGATCTAAATGTAAGACCAGAAACTATAAAACTCCTAGGGGAAAACCTAGGGAAAACACTAACTGGCATAAATCACAGAAGGATCCTCTATGACCCACCTCCCAGAGTAATGGAGATAAAAGCAAAAATAAACAAATGGGACCTGATTAAACTTAAAAGCTTTTACACAATGAAGGAAACTATAAGCAAGGTGAAAAGACAGCCTTCAGAATGGGAGAAAATAATAGCAAATGAAGAAACAGACAAACACTTAATCTCAAAAATATACAAACAGCTCCTGCAGCTCAATTCCAGAAAAATAAATGACCCAGTTAACAAATGGGCCAAAGAACTAAACAGACATTTCTCCAAAGAAGACATACAGATGGCTAACAAACACATGAAAATATATTCAACATCACTCATTATCAGAGAAATACAAATCAAAACCGCAGTGAAGCACTATCTCACGCCGGTCAGAATGGCTACTATCAAAAAGTCTACAAACAATAAATCCTGGAGAGTGTGTGGAGATAAAGGAACCCTCTTACACTGTTGGTGGGTTGCAAACTAGTGCAGCCACTATGCAGAACAGTGTGGAGATTCCTTAAATAGCTTCAAAGAACTGCCATACACCCAGCAATCCCACTGCTGGGCATGCATAACGAAGAAAGCAGAACTGAAAGTGACACATGTACCCCAATGTTCATCGCAGCACTGTTTATAATAGCCAGGATCTCAAAGCAGTGTAGGTGTCCATCAGCAGACCAATGGATAAGAAAGCTGTGGTACATATACACAATGGAATATTACTCAGCTATTAAAAAGAATGCTTTTGCCACAGTCATCAAGACAGTATGGTACTGGCACAAAGACAGAAATATAAATCAATGGAACAGAATTGAAAGCCCAGAGATAAATCCATGTACCTATGGACACCTTATCTTCGACAAAGGAGGCAAGGATATACAATGGAGAAAAGACAACCTCTTTAACAAGTGGTGCTGGGAAAACTGTTCAACCACTTGTAAAAGAATGAAACTAGAACACCTTCTAACGCCATACACAAAAATAAACTCAAAATGGATTGAAGATCTAAATGTAAGACCAGAAACTATAAAACTCCTAGAGGAGACCATAGGCAAAACACTCTCTGACATAAATCACAGCAGGATCCTCTATGACCGACCTCTCAGAATATTGGAAATAAAAGCAAAAATAAACAAATGGGACCTAATGAAACTTAAAAGCTTTTGCACAACAAAGGAAAGTATAAGCAAGGTGAAAAGACAGCCCTCAGATTGGGAGAAAATAATAGCAAACGAAGCAACAGACAAAGGATTAATCTCAAAAATATACAAGCAACTCCTCCAGCTCAATTCCAGAAAAATAAATGACCCAATCAAAAAATGGGCCAAAGATCTAAACAGACATTTCTCCAAAGAAGACATACAGATGGCTAGCAAACACATGAAAAGATGCTCAACTTCACTCATTATCAGAGAAATGCAAATCAGAACCACAGTGAGGTACCATTACACACCAGTCAGGATGGCTGCTATCCAAAAGTCTACACACAATAAATGCTGGAGAGGGTGTGGAGATAAAGGAACCCTTTTGCACTGTTGGTGGGAATGCAAACTAGTGCAGCCACTATGGAGAACAGTGTGGAGATTCCTTAAAACACTGGACATAGAACAGCCATATGACCCAGCAATACCACTCCTGGGCATTCACAATGAGGAAACTAGATCTGAAAGAGACACATGCACCCCAATATTCATCGCAGCACTGTTTATAATTGCCAGGACATGGAAGCAACCTAGATGCCCATCAGCAGACGAATGGATAAGGAAGCTGTGGTACATACACACAATGGAATATTACTTGGCCATTAAAAAGAATTCATTTGAATCAGTTCTAATGAGATGGATGAAACTGGAGCCCATTATACAGAGTGAAGTAAGCCAGAAAGATAAAGACCAATACACTATACTAACACATATATATGGAATTTAAAAAGATGGTAACGATAACCCAATATGCAAAACAGAAAAAGAGACACAATGTACAGAACAGACTTTGGGACTCAGTGAGAGAAGGCGAGGGTGGGATGTTCAGCGAGAATAACATTGAAACAAGTATACTATCAAGGGTGAAACAGACCACCAGCCCAGGTTGGATGCATGAGACAAGTGCTCAGGGCTGGTGCACTGGGAAGACCCAGAGGGATGGGATGGGGAAGGAGGTGGGAGGGGGGATCAGCATGGGGAGCACATGTAAATCCATGGCTGATTCATGTCAATGTATGACAAAAACCACTACAATATTGTAAAGTAATTAGCCTCCAACTAATAAAAATAAATGAGAAAAAAAAGAATGCTTTTGAATCAGTTCTAATGAGGTGTATGCAACTGGAGCCCATTGTACAGAGTGAAGTAAGGGATGAAGAAAAACACCAATACAGTATACTAACACATATAGATGGAATTTACAAAGATGGCAATGATGACCCCATATGTGACACAGCAAAATAGACACAGATGTAAAGAACAGTCTTTTGGACTCTGTGGGAGAAGGCGAGGGTAGGATGATTTGAGAGGGTAGCGTTGAAACGTGTATATTATCATATGTGCAGCAGTCCAGGTTCGATGCATGAGACAGTGGGCTCATGGCTGCTGTACTGGGATGACCCTGGGGTATGGGATGGGACGGAGGTGGGGGGTGGTTTGGATGGGGAACACATGTGCACCTATGGCTGATTCATGTCAATGTATGGCAATAACCACTACAATATTGTAAAGTAATTAGCCCCAAATTAAATTGAATTAATTAATTTTAAAAAAGAAAATTCAATACCATAAACTTAGATTTAAAACAAATGCTAAAGGAACTTCTCTAGGTGGAAAAGGAAAGCCCACAACTAGAAACAAGAAATTTACAAATGGAAAAGCTCAACAGCAAAGGCAAACATATAATAAAGGCAGGAAACAATCTGCACAAAAATATGATATCAAAACCAGTAATTGTGCAAGGAGAGTATAGATGCAAGATATTCGAAATGCATTTGAAATTAAGAGACTAGCAACTTAAAACAATCTCGTGTATAGTGTGTATAGAGAGATTGCTCTATCAAAACCTCATGGTAGTTGTCCAGTTTTCCAAGAACCACTTATTGAAGAGACTAGCTTTGCCCCATTTTACATTCTTGCCTCCTTTGTCAAGGATAAGGTGCCCATAGGTGCATGGGTTTATCTTTGAACTTTCTATCTTGTTCCATTGGCCTGTATTTCTCTTTTTCTACCAGAACCATACTCTATTGATGATTGCAGCTTTGTAGTATAGTTGAAAGTCAAGAAGGTTGATTCCTCCAGCTCCATTTTTCTTCTTGAGAATTGCTTTGGCTATTCAGGGTCTTTTGTGTTTCCATACGAAATGTGAAATTTTTTATTCTAGTTCTGTGAAAAGCAACATTGGATATTTGCTGGGGATTGCATTGAATCTGTAGATTGCAATTGGTAATATAGTCATTTTCACAATATTGATTTTCCAACTCAGGAACGTGGAATATTTCTCCTTTGTTTATATCATCTTTGATTTCTTTCATCAGTGCCTTATAGTTTTCTGTATACAGCTCTTTGTCTACTTAGGTAGGTCTATTCCTAGCTTTTTAAAATAGAATTAAATTAGAATACTTCCTAACACCATACACAAAGATAAATTCAAAATGGTTTAAAGAGCTAAATATAAGGTCAGAAACCATAAACCTCTTAGAGGAAAACAGGCAGAACATATGTAGCATAAATCTCAGTAAGATCCTCTATATTCCACTTCCTAGAGTAATGGAAATAAAAACAAAAATAAACAAGTGGGACTTAGTTAAACTTAAAAGCTTTTGCACTGCAAAGGAAACTATAAACAAGGTGAAAAATCAGTCTTCAGAATGTGAAAAAAATAATAGCAGATGAAACAACTGACAAAGTAATTAATTTCCAAAATACATAAGCAGTTCATGCAACTCAATACCAGAAAACAAGCAACCCAATCAAAAAGTGGGCAGAAGACCTAACCAGATATTTCTCTAAAGAAGATATACAGATGGCTAATAAACACATGAAAAGATGCTCAAACATTGCTCATTATTAGTGAAATGCAAATCAAAACTACTGATGACCTCACATCAGTCAGAATGGTCATCATAAAAAAAAAAAAAAACTACAAACAATAAATTCTAGAGAGGTTGTGGAGAAAAGGGAATCTTCTTGCACTGTTGGTCAAAATGTAAATTGATACAGCCATTAAGGAAGATAGTATGGAGATTGCTTAAAACTCTAGGAATAAAACTACCATATGACCCTACAGTCCCACTATGGGGCATATACCCTGAGAATATCATAATTGAAAAAACCACATGTACTCCAGTGTTCATTGCAGCAGTATTCATGATATCTAAGACATGGAAGCAACCTAGATGTTCATCGACAGATGAGTGGATAAAGAAGCTGTGGTATATATATACAATGGAGTATTACTCAGCCATAAAAATCAATGCATTTCAGTCAGTTCAGTCGTTCAGTCGTGCCTGATTCTTTGTGACCCCATGGACTGCAGCATGCCAGGCTTCCCTGTCCATCACCACTTCCCGGAGCTTGCTCAAACTCATGTCCATTGAGTCAGTGATGCCATCCAACCATCCCATCCTCTGTCATCCCCTTTTCCTCCTGCCTTCAATGTTTCC
Organism: Cervus canadensis; assembly: GCF_019320065.1. Classification (NCBI taxonomy): domain Eukaryota; kingdom Metazoa; phylum Chordata; class Mammalia; order Artiodactyla; family Cervidae; genus Cervus; species Cervus canadensis. The sequence continues at coordinate 55,426,627 of NC_057419.1, forward strand.
CAGCATCAGGGTCTTTTCCACTGAGTCAATTATATGCATCAGGTGGCCAAAATATTGGAGCTTCAGCTTCAGCATCAGTCCTTCCAATGAATATTCAGGACTGATTTCCTTTAGGGGTGAGTGGTTTGATCTCCTTGCTGTCCAAGGGACTCTCAAGAGTCTTCTCCTGCACCAGAATTCAAAAGCATCCATTCTTCAGCACTCAGTTTTCTTTATAGTCCAACTCTCACATCCATACATGATTACTGGAAAAACCATAGCTTGGACTATATGGACCTTTGTTGGCAATGCAGTGCCTCTGCTGTTTAATATGTTGTCCAGGTTGGTCATAGCTTTTTCCACGGAGCAAGCATCTTTCAATTTCATGGCTGCAGACACCATCTGCAGTGATTTTGGGGCACAAGAAAATAAAAGTCTCTCACTGTTTCCATTGTTTCCCCATCTATTTGCCATGAAGTGATGGGACTGGCTCAAATGAATTGAGCTAGTGTTAATGAGTTTGATGAACCAGGAGCCTATTATAAATAGTGGAGTAAGTCAGAGAGAGAAAAACAAATATCATATATTAATGCATATATATATATATATATACATACATATACATACACATACATACATACACACATACATATACATACACACACACACACACACATATATAATGGAGATGTAGACATAGAAAATAGACTTACAGACGTGCTGTTGGCAGGGAATGAGAGGGTGGGACAAGTGGAGAAAGTATCATGGAAACATATATACTACCATATGTAAAATAGATAGCCAGTGGAAATTTGCTTTATGAGTCAAGGAATTCAAACCATGGCTCTGTGACAATCTAGAGGGATGGGATGAGGTGGGTGTTGGGAGGGAGGTTCAAGAGGGAGGGGATACATGTATCAGTTCAGTTCAGTTCAGTTCAGTCGCTCAGTCGTGTCTGACACTTTGCGACCCCATGAACCGCAGGATGCCAGGCTTCCTTGTCCATCACCTACTCCCGGACTCCACACAACCACATGTCCATAGAGTCGGTGATGCCATCCAACAAACTCGTCCTCTATCATCCCCTTCTGCTCCTGCCCTCAATCTTTCCCAGCATCAGGGTCTTTTCCAATGAGTCAGCTCTTCGCATCAGGTATTGGAGTTTCAGCCTCAACATCAGTCCTTCCAATGAACACCCAGGACTGATCTCCTTTAGGATGGACTGATTGGATCTCCTTGCAGTCCAAGGACTCTCAAGAGTCTTCTTCAACACCACAGTTCAAAAGCATCAATTCTTCGGCGCTGAGCTTTATTTATAGTCCAACTCTCACATCCATATATGACTACTGGAAAAACCATAGCCTTGACTAGATGGACCTTTGTTGGCAAAGTAATGTCTCTGCTTTTTAATATGCTAT
>NC_057419.1:55428123-55507645 GCF_019320065.1 Cervus canadensis
TTTGCATTCCAGTCCCCTGTAATGAAAAGGACATCTTTTGTGGGTATTAGCTCTAGAAGATCTTGTAGGTCTTCATAGAACTGTTCAACTTCAGCTTCTTCAACGTTACTGGTTGGGGCATATACTTGGATTACTATGATATTGAATGGTTTGCCTTGCAAATGAACAGAGATCATTCTGTCTTTTTTGAGATTGCATCCAAGTACTGCATTTCGGATTCTTTTATTGACTATGATGGTACTCCGTTTCTTCTAAGGGGTTCCTGCCCACAGTAGTAGATATAATAGACATCTGAGTTAAATTCACCCATTCCAGTCCATCTTAGTTCACTGATTCCTAGAATGTTGATGTTCACTCTTGTCGTCTCCTGGTTGACCATTTCCAATTTGCCTTGATTCATGGACTTACCTATTGCTAATTCATGTTGATGTATGGTAGAAACCAACACGATATTTTAAAGGAATTGTTCTTCAATTAAAAATAAATAAATTTGAAAAAAGAAAAAAAAGACATTATGGTAGCCACAAAACAATAATCTACAATATATATACACACAAAAAGAAAAAGAAATACAAACACATCACAGAAACAGTCCTCAAATCACAATAGAAGACAAAAAAGAAGAAAGGAAGAAATAATCTAAATAAAGTCCAAAGCAATTATGAAAATGGTGATAAGAATGTACATATCCAGCACTGTTTACAATAGCCAGGACATAGAAGCAACCTAGATATCCATAGACACATGAATGGATAGATAAAGTATTTGTGGTACATGTATAAATAGGATATTACCTAGCCATAAAAAAGAACAAAATTGAGTCAGTTGTAGTGATATGGATGAACCTAGAGCCTGTCATACAGAGTGAAATAAGTTAGAAAAACAAATATCATGTACTAATGCACGTATGTGGAATTTAGAAAAATGGTACAGATGAGTCTATTTGCAGGGCAGATATAGACATGCAGATGTAGAGAATGGACTTGGGATGCAACAGGGGATGGAGAGGTAGGAGGTATTGAGAGAGTAGCATTGACATATATATATATATTACCATATATAAAAGAGATAATTAGTAGGAAGCTGCTCTATAATGCAGTGGGCTCAGCTTGGTGCTCTGTGATGACAGATGGGATGGGTGGTAGAGGGAGGTTCAGGAGGGAAGGGATATATGTATACTTATAGCTGATTCTTGTTGTACAGCGGAAACTAACAACATTGTAAAGCAATTATCTTCCAATAAAAAATAAATTAAAAAAATAAAAAAGAATGTATCAGCAATCACCTTAAATGTAAATGGACTAAATGCTCCAATCAAAAGACATAGATTGGCTGAACAGATACCAAAAAAGAGACCACTATATATGCTGTCTACAAGAGGTCCACTTCAAATTTCAGAACACCTACAAACTGAAAGTGAGGGCATGGAAAAAAGATATTCAATGCAAATGGAAAGCAAAAGAAAGATGGAGTAACAATACTCATATCAGACAAAATAAACTTTAATATAAAGACTGTTACAAGAGACAAAGAAAGACGCTACATAATGATCAAGATATCAATCCAATAAGAAGATATAACAATTTAAAATATATGTGCACCCAACATAGGAGCATCTCAATATAGAAAGCAAATGCTAACAGCTATAAAAGGAGAAAACAAAGGTAACACAATAATAGTGGGGAACTTTTAACACCCCACTTTCATCGATGGACAGATCACCCAGACAGAGAATCAATAAGGAAACAGAGGCCTTAGATGACATGTTAGACTAGATTGAATTTTTTGATATTTATAGAGCATCCAAAAGCAGCAGAATACACATTCTTTTCAAGTGTACATGGACATTCTCCAGGATCAACCACATACTGGACCATAAAGCAAAACTTAGTAAATTTAAGAAAATTGAAATCATATCAAGCAACTTTTCCAAACACAGCTATGTGAAATGAGAAATCAACTACAAGGAAACACGTTATAAAAAAATAAAAACGCGAGTTCGGTCGGTAGCGGGAGCGGAGAGCGGACCCCAGAGAGCCCTGAGCAGCCCCACCGCCGCCGCCGGCCTAGTTACCATCACACCCCGGGAGGAGCCGCAGCTGCCGCAGCCGGCCCCAGTCACCATCACCGCAACCAGGAGCAGCGAGGCCAAGACCCAGCAGCCGCCCGCCGCCCCCCCCCGCCGCCCCCGCCCTCAGCGTGCCGACACCAAGCCCGGCACGACGGGCAGCGGCGCAGGGAGCGGCGGCCCGGGCGGCCTCACATCGGCGGCGCCTGCCGGCGGGGACAAGAAGGTCATCGCAACGAAGGTTTTGGGAACAGTAAAATGGTTCAGTGTAAGGAACGGATATGGTTTCATCAACAGGAATGACACCAAGGAAGATGTATTTGTACACCAGACTGCCATAAAGAAGAATAACCCCAGGAAGTACCTTTGCAGTGTAGGAGATGGAGAGACTGTGGAGTTTGATGTTGTTGAAGGAGAAAAGGGTGCGGAGGCAGCAAATGTTACAGGCCCTGGTGGAGTTCCAGTGCAAGGCAGTAAATACGCAGCAGACCGTAACCATTATAGGCGCTATCCACGTCGCAGGGGTCCTCCACGCAATTACCAGCAGAATTACCAGAATAGTGAGAGTGGGGAAAAGAATGAGGGATCGGAGAGCGCTCCCGAAGGCCAGGCCCAACAGCGCCGGCCCTACCGCAGGCGGAGGTTCCCACCTTACTACATGCGGAGACCCTATGGGCGTCGACCACAGTACTCCAACCCTCCTGTGCAGGGAGAAGTGATGGAGGGTGCTGACAACCAGGGTGCAGGAGAACAAGGTAGACCAGTGAGACAGAATATGTATCGGGGTTATAGACCACGATTCCGCAGGGGCCCTCCTCGCCAAAGACAGCCCAGAGAGGACGGCAATGAAGAAGATAAGGAAAATCAAGGAGATGAGATCCAAGGTCAGCAACCACCTCAACGTCGGTACCGCCGCAACTTCAATTACCGACGCAGACGCCCAGAAAACCCTAAACCACAAGATGGCAAAGAGACAAAAGCAGCCGATCCACCAGCTGAGAATTGTCCGCTCCCGAGGCTGAGCAGGGCGGGGCTGAGTAAATGCCGGCTTACCATCTCTACCATCATCCGGTTTAGTCATCCAACAAGAAGAAATGAATATGAAATTACAGCAATAAGAAATGAACAAAAGATTGGAGCTGAAGACCTTAAGTGCTTGCTTTTTGCCTGTTGACCAGATAACTAGAACTATCTGCATTATCTATGCAGCATGGGGTTTTTATTATTTTTACCTAAAGACGTCTCTTTTTGGTAATGACAAACGTGTTTTTTTTAAAAAAAAAAAAAGCCTGTTTTTTCTCAATACACCTTTAAAGGTTTTTAAATTGTTTCATATCTGGTCAAGTTGAGATTTTTAAGAACCTCATTTTTAATTTGTAATAAAAGTTTACAGCTTGATTTTTAAAAAAAAAAAAAGTCAACAAACTGCAAGCACCTGTTAATAAAGGTCTTAAATAATTGTCAAAAAAAAAATAAATAAAAATAAAAAAAATAAATAAAAACGCACGGAGGTTCAACAATATGGTACTAAACAACCAATGGATAGCTGAAGAAACCAAAGAGGATGGGGCTTCCCTGGTGTTCGGTGGGAAAGAATCCACCTGCTGGGCTTTCCTGGTGTCTCAGGGACAAAGAATCCACCTGCAATGCAAGAATCTGCCAGCCAATGCAGGAGACATGGGTTTGATCCCTGGTTCGGGAAGATCACACATGCTGCAGAGCAATTGGGCCTCTGCAGCAAAACTATTGAGCCTCTGCTCTGGAGCCTGAGAGCCACAACTATGAGACCATGAGCCGCAACTACTGAAGCCTGTGCTCCCTGGAGCCCATGCTCTACAACAGATACCAATGCAATGAGAAATCCACTCACCAAAACTAGAGAGAGGTCCCTGCTCACCACAACTATAGAAAAGCCCACGCAGCAATGAAGACCTAGCACAGCCAAAAAAAATTAAATAAAATTATTAAAATATATATTAAAAAGGAAATCAATAAATACCTAGAGACAAATCAAAAGGAAAACAAAACGATTCAAAACCTATGGGATGCAACAAAAACAGTCTAAGAGGGAAGCTTACAGCAATAAAATCTTACCTCAGGAAACATGAAAGATATCAAATAATCAACCAAACCTTACACTTAAATCAGCTAGATAAAGAAGAACAAACAAAACCCATAATTAGTAGAATCAAGGAAATCATATAGATTGGAACAGAAATAAATGACATAGGGACAAAAAAATAGAAAAGACCGATGAAACTAAAAGTTAGTTCTTTGAAAAGTTAAAATGATAAGTCTTTAGCCAGACTCATCAAGAAAAAGGGAGAGCTCAAATCAATAAAATTAGAGATGGAAAAGGAGAGGTTACAAGTGACACCACAGAAATACAAATGATCATGAGACTACTATAAGCAACTATATGGCAATAAATTTGACATCTTATTAATAGAGGAAATGAGAAAATTCATAGAAAGGTACAATCTACCAAGACTGAACCAGGAAGAAATAAAAAATAAAGACAGACCAATCACAAGTACTGAAATTAAAACTGTGACTAAAAACTCCCAATGAACGAAATTCCAGGACCAGATGCTTCACAGGAACATCTATCAAACATTTAGAGAAGAGTTAACACCTATCTTTCTGAAACTATTCCAAAATCTTGCAGAGGAAGGAACACTCCCATACTCATTCTGTGAGGCCACCATCGCTCTGATGATAAAACCAGATAAAAATACCACAAAGAAAACTACATGCTAATATCACTGCTGAACACTGATGCAAAAATTCTCAACAAAATACTAGCAAGCCAAATCCAACAGTACCATTAAAAGGATCATACACCATGATCAAGTGGGATTATCCCAGGCATGCAAGGATTTTTTAAAATCTGCAAATCAATCAGTGTGCCATATCAACAAATTGAAGAATAAAAATCATATGATCATCTCAATAGATGCAGAAAAATATTTTGACAAAATGCAACAGCCATTTATGATTTAAAAAAAGCCCTCCAGAAAGTGAGCATAGTGGGAGAGAGGGCACCTACTTCAACATTGTAAAGGTCACATATGACAAATTTTCAGCTAACGTCATACCCAAAGGTGAATAGCTGAAAGCATTTCCTCTAAGATCAGAACTAAGACAAGGATGCCTACTCTTGCCACTTTTATTCAACATAGTTTGGGAAGTCCTAGCCAATTTGGGAAGTCCTAGTTCAACTCCTATGGCCATCAGAGAAGAAAAAATTTAAAAGGAAGCCGAAATGGAAAAATAAGTAAAATTGTCACCTTTTGCAGATTACATAATACTATACATAGAAAATCCTAAAGATGTTACACTAAAACTACTAGAACTCATCAATGAATTTGGTAAAGTTGCAAGATACAAAATAAATATGCAGAAATCTGTTGAATTTCATTTTTTTTTCTTTTCAACTTTTTATCTTGTGTTAATTGTGCCAATTAACAATGTTATGATAGTTTCAGGTGAACAACGAAGGGACTCAGCCATGCATATACATGTATCCATTCTCCTCCCAACCCCCTCCCATCCAGGCTGCCACATTACATTGAGCAGAGCCTCATGTGCCATACCATAGGTCCTTGTTGGTTATCCATTTTAAATATAGCAGTATGTACATGACCATCTCCAACTCCTTAACTATCCCTTTCCCCTGCAAACCATGTCTTATAAGTCTATGAGTCTCTTTCTGTTTTGTAAGTAAGTTCATTTGTGTAATTCTTTTTAGATTCCACATATAAGGGATGCCATATGATATTTCTCCTTCTCTGTCTGCCTTACTTCACTCATTATGACACTCTCTAGGTCCATCCACATTGCTGCAAATGACATTATTTTATTCTCTGTAATGAATGAGTAATATTCCATTGTATACATGTAACACATCTTCCTTATCCATTCCTCTGTCAATGAACATTTAGGTTGCTTCCATGTCTTGGCTATTGTAAACAGTGCCGCAGTGGACATTGGGGTGCATGCATACTTTCAGATCATGTTTTTCTCCAGATACGGGCCCAGGAGTAGGATTGTAGGGTCATAAGACAGCTACATTTTTAGATTTTTAAGGAACCTCCATACTGTTCTTCATAGTGGCTGTACCAATTTACATTCCCACCAACAGTGTAGGAGAGTTCCCTTCTCTGCACACCCTCCCCATCGTTTATTGTTTGTAGACTTTTTGATGATAGCCATTCTGGCTGGTATGAGGTGATATCTCATTGTAGTTTTGATTTGCATTTGTCTAATACTTAGTGATGTTGAACACATTTTCATGTGCCTATTGGCCATCTGTATGTCTTCTTTGGAGACGTGTCTATTTAGCTCTTCTGTCCATTTTCTGAGTGGGTTGTTTGTTTTGATGTTGTTATGTGTCACAAGCTGTTTGTAAATTTTGAAGACTAATCCCTTATCAGTGATGTCATTTGCAAATATTTTCTTCCTATCTGTAGGTTGTTTTTTCATTTTGTTATTGTTCTCTTTACTGTGGAAAAGCTTCTGAGTTTAAATACCCCCATTTATTTGATTTTATTTCCATTATTCTGGGAGATGGATTGGAAAAGATATTGTTGTGATTTATGTCAGAATCTGTTTTGCCGATGTTTTTCTCTAGGAGTTTTGAAGTGTCTGGGCTCACATTTAAGTATTTTATCCATTTTGAGCTTATTTTTGTGTATGGAGTTTAAAAATGATCTAATTTCATTTTTGTACATGTGGTTGTCCAGTTTTCCAAACATCATGTGTTGAAGAGACCATCTTGCCAACATCGTCTTGTCTCCTTTGTCATAGATTAGTTGACCATAGGAGCATGGGCTTATTTATGGGTTTTCTATTCTGTTCCATTGATCTATATTTCTATTTTTGTGCCAGTACCATATTGTTTTGATGACTGTAGCTTTGTAGTAGTCTGAAGTCAGGGAGCCTAATTCCTCCAGCTACATTTTACTTTCTGTTTCATTTCTATACACTAACAATGAAAGATTAGGAAATAAAGTGCAGAAAACAATCCCATTTATAATCTCATTAAAAAAAAGAATACCTAGGAACAGCCTATCTAAGGTGACAAAAGTCCTATACTCCAAAAACTATAAGAGGCTGATGAAAGAAATCAAAGATGACACAAACTGATGGAGAGATATACCATATACTTGGATTAGAAGAATTCAGTTCAGTTCAGTCACTCAGTCATGTCAGACTCTTTGTGACCCCATGGACTGCAGCACACCAGGCCTCCCTGTCCATCACCAACTCCCGGAGTTTTGGAAGAATTAACATTGGCAAAATCATCATACTACTCCAAACAAGGCAATCCTTATCAAATTACCAATGTTCACAGAACTAAAACAAAAAATCTTCAAATTTGTACTGATACAGAAAAGACCCCAAACAGCCAAAACAATCTTAAGAAAGGAAAAATGGAGTTGGAAGAGTCAGGCTCCCTGTTTTAAGACTACACGATAGAGCTACTGTTTTCAAGACAGTATGGTACTGGCATAGAAATAGAAATACAGATCAATTAAACAGGATAGCAATCCCAGAAATAAACCTATGCACCTATGGTCAATTAATCTATGGCAAAGGAGCAAAAACTATACAATAGAGAAAAGACAATCTCTTAATAAAGAGTGCTGGGAAAACTAGACAGCTGCAGGTAAGAAATGAAAATAGGATATTCTTTAACACCAAACCCCAAAATAAACTCAAAACAGATTAGAGACCTAAATGTAAGCCTAGAAACTATAAAATTCTTAAACGAAGATGTAGACACAATACTCTTTGACATAAACTAGAACAATATCTTTTTTGGACCAATCTCATAGAGTAATGGAAATAAAAACAAAAAGTAAACAAATGAGACCTAATTATACTCAAAAGCATTTGCAAAAAAAGGAACCCACAAACAAAACAAAGACCACCTATAGAGTGGGAGAAAATATTTGCAAATGATGTATCCAACAAGGAATTAATCCCCCAAATTTACAAATATGAGGCTCGATATATTAAAAAATAATCCAATCAAAAAATGGCAAAAGGCCTAAATAGACATTTTTCCAAAGAAGATATACAGATGGCCAAGAGTCACATGAAAAGGTGCTCAACATTGCTAATTATTAGAGAAATGCAAGTCTAAACTACAACAAGATATCACATTACACCAGTCAGAATGGCCATCATCAAAAAGTCTACAAATAATAAAAGCTGGAGAGGGTGGGGAGAAAGAAGAACCCTCCTACACTGTTGGTGGAAATGTAAATTGGTAAAACCACTATGGAGAATAGTATGGATGTTCCTTAAGAAAATAAAAATAGAGCTACTATATGATGCAGCAATCCCATTCTTGGACATATACCTAGAGGAAAAAAAAACATGTTTTAAAAGGATGCATGCATTCTGATGTTCCTTTCAGCAATGTTCATTACAACAGCCAAGACATGAAAGCAAGCCTAAATTGTCCATTGACACATGAATGGATGAAATAGATGTGGTACATATATATGATGGAATATTACTCAGAAATTAAAAAGAATGAAACAATGCCATTTGCATCAACATAGATTGACCTGGAGACTACCATAATAAGTGAAGTAAGTCAGAGAAAGACAAACAGCATAAGATATTCTGTATATTCAGAAACTTAAAAAATTATACAAATGAACATTTTTGCAGTACAGACCGACTCAGAGACTTAGAGAACTTATTATTACCTGGGGAAAGGAGGGAAGAGGATAAATTGGGAGTTGGGATTGACATGTACCCAGTGCTATATATAAAACAGATAACCTACAAGAACCTACCGTATAGCACAGGGAACTCTGCTCAATACTGTGTGATAACCTAAATGGGAAAAGAATTAAAAAAATAGATATGTGCATATATATAGCTGAATTATTTTCCTGTACATCTGAAAGTAACACAACACTTAATCAAATACACTCCAATACAAAATAAAAATTGAAAAAATAAAATTAAATTAATATGGGAAGTAAAAGGAACTGGATTGAATAAAATAATTACAAGACAAGAAAAACTTTGGAAGAAAATTTCTACTTGATTTTAAGATTTACTATAAAGCTATAGTACCCAAGACAGTGTAGTGTGGGCACAGGATAGGCATATAAATCAATGGAATGGACTAGAGACCCCAGAAATGAATCCATTCAAATACAGTTAAATGACTTTTGCCATGCAGAAGCTTTTTAGTTTGATGAAATACCACTTATTTATTTTTGCTTCTGTTGCTTTTTTTGTGTGTGATATCCAAGAAATCACTGCCTAGACTAATGTCATGAAGCTTTCTCCTTAAGTTTTCTTCTAGGAGTTGTACTGTTTCAGGTCTTTTATTTAAATAGCTAATCAATGTTGACTTGATTTTTGTGTATATTGTAAGATATGGGTCCAATTTTATTCTTTTGCATGTGGATATCCACCTTTCCTACTACCATTTGTTTAAGAGGCTATCCTTGAAATCAGTATCATCAAGAAATTATCTGCCCTTTCATGTTCATTGAAGCATTATTCACAATAGCCAAGATATAGAAACAACATAAATATCCATCAACTGATGAATGAATTAAGAAAATATGGTACACACATGTAATTGAATACTATTCACCCTTAAAAATAAGGACATCCTGTCATATGTGACAGTGTGGATTCACCTGGAGTACATTATGCTGAGTGGAATAAACCAGTTACAGAAGTACAAATACTGCATGATTATACTTATATGAAGTATCTAAAGTAGTCAAAGTCATAGAAGCAGAGGGTAGAATGGTTGTTCAATGGGTATAGAGTTTGAGTTATGAAAGATGAGTAAGTTCTAGAGATTTATTGTAATTGTGCTACAATTAATAATAATAATTATTCACTTAAAAAACTGTTAACAAGGTAGATCTCATGTTATGTGTTCTTGCCACAATATAAAAAAAAACTACCAATTGTTGAATTTTGGTATCACATCAAAGAAAAATGCAATTATCTAAAAAGAAACACTATTAGGGTATTGTTGTTTTCCCAAGCTGTTGTAGAGGAGGACAAATTTTCTTCATGTATTTCAACCAAGATAACACACTACAACAGATTGAATGCAGAACATGTAATACATCTACTCTTAATTCACACATAAAAGATATTTGCAAATACATGACATAATTTTTCTTCATCATTTTTTGGGGAAATGGTTATTTTTGTGAAAAATATGCTATTTATGTTAACATGTAATTGGTTTATTATTTTCATGTTTAAGTGGGTTCATAAAAGCATATTTTAAAGGAAAAAGTATGTACTATACAATCAATAATTTAAAAAAATCAAGAGTGCCTATTAATATCCAGTTAATTATATTTCTGTGCACAGAAAAATACTACATACAAAAGAGCATTACATAATGATAAAAGATCAATCCCTTAGGAATATATAATAATCCAAGTCATATGCATACCAGTCAACAGAGTCTCAAAATGAATGAAGCAAAACTAAAAGGAGAAAAGAGACAAATGCACAAAGACTCTTGAGGACTCCAACATACACTCTCAGGAATTAATAGAATCATTAGACAGAAAATCAGCAACAATATAGAAGAATTAAGCAACATAATAAATCAGCAGTATCTAATTGACATATAAAAGTAATACATTTGAAAACACCAGAATAAATATTTTGATCTAGTGACCATGGCACATTTTCATGCTCTGGGCCATTAAACAACATTCAGTAAATAAAAACTGATTGACATTAACATAGTGTATTCTCTTATCCTAAAGGTATCAAAGTAAAATCAACAAAAGGAGGAAGACAGGTAAGTCTCTAAACACTTGAAAATTAAAGAACATACTAAATAATCCATGACTGATAAAAGAAGTCTCAAAAGAAATTTTGAAAATACACATAGAACTGATTTAAAGTAAAAAAAAAAACTTATCAAAATATGAGGGTTGCAGCAAAAGCAATGGTGACAGAAGGATTCATAGCACTAAAATGCTATAAACTGAAAATGTTGTACATTGAAAAAAAGTCTCAAATCAATAATCTAAGTGCCACTTAAAACAAGAACAGGAAAAAAGAGCAAAATAAACAAAAGCAGGCAAAAGGAAACAAATTCTAGATAAAAGCAGAAATTAATGACATTGAAACCAGAAAAACAATAGAGAAAATGAATAAAACAAAAAGTTGATTCCTAAATAAATAAATAAATGAACCATTCAGTGAAAAATCAATGAATGACTTTTGGCAAGACTGACACATATAAAAAGAGAGAAGATAAAAATGGCCAATATATAATATATAGGGGATGTCACTAATATTCTGCAGTCATTTAAAAGTTAATAAGGGGCTTTGGGTTCAAGATGGCAGAGTAGAAGGACATGTGCACATCTTTCCTGTGAGAGCACCAAAATTGCAACTAGCTGTTGAACAAACATTGACAGGAGGACACCGGAACCCACCAAAAAAAAAAAAAAAAAAAAAAAAATACCACAAACCCAAAGACAAAAAAGCTACAGTGAGATGGTAGGAGGGGCATAATAATGATAAAATCAAATCCCATTCCTGCTAAGTGGGTGGCCCACAAACTGGAGAAAAACAATACGAAAGGAGTTATCCCACTGTTGTGAAAGTTCTGAATCCCACATCAGGCTTCCCACTTGGGGATCTGACAAAGTGACTGGGAGTCCCCAGGGAATCTGGCCTTGAAGGCCAACAAGGTTTGATTATAGGACTTCCACAGGACTGGGGGAAACAGAGTTTCCAGTCTTGGAAAGCATAACAAAATCTTGTGTGCACCAAGGCATATGAGAAAGGAGTAGTGACCCTACGGAAGATTGAACAAAAATTACTTGCTAGTGTTGGGAGAAATATCAATAACCTCAGATATGCAGATGACACCACCCTTATGGCAGAAAGCGAAGAGGAACTAAAGAGCCTCTTGATGAAAGTGAAAGAGGAGAGTGAAAAAGTTGGCTTAAAGCTCAACATTCAGAAAACTAAGATCATTGGCATCCGGGTCCCATCACTTCATGGCAAATAGATGGGGAAACAATGGAAACAGTGAGCAGACTTTATTTTCTTGGGGTCCAAAATCACTGCAGATGGTGATTGCAGCCATGAAATTAAAAGATGCTTACTCCTTGGAAGGAAAGTTATGACCAACCTAGATAGCATATTAAAAAGCAGAGACATTACTTTGCCAACAAAGGTCCATCTAGTCAAGGCTATGGTTTTTCCAGTGGTCATGTATGGATGTGAGAGTTGGACTGTGAAGAAAGCTGAGCGCCGAAGAATTGATGCTTTTGAACTGTGGTGTTGGAGAAGGCTCTTGAGAGTCCCTTGGACTGCAAGGAGATCCAATCAGTCCATCCTAAAGGTCCTGGGTGTTCATTGGAAGGACTGATGCTGCAGCTGAAACTCCAATACTTTGGCCACCTCATGCGAAGAGTCGACTCACTGGAAAAGACCCTGATGCTGGAAGGGATTGGGGGCAGGAGGAGAAGGGGATGACAGGGGATGAGATGACTGGTTGGCATCACCGACTTGATGGACATGAGTTTAAGTAATCTCCAAGAGTTGGTGATGGACAGGGAGGCCTGGCGTGCTGCGATTCATGGGGTTGCAAAGAGTCAGACACGACTGAGCGACTGAACTGACTTACTGACTGAGTGTTGGAGGGTCTCCTGTGGAGGTGTTGGTCAGCAGGGGCACACCCCAGGGATGAGGGCACTGGCAGCAGCAGGGTGGGAAGGTCCCCCTTGTCATAAACCCTCTTGGAGGTTGCCATTATCCCTACCATACAGCCCAAAGATCCCAGGGCTGGGTAACCTTAGGCCAAAGAACAGGGAGGGAATGCAACTCCACCCATCAGCACATAATTGGATTAAAGTTTTACTAAGAAAGGCCCTGCCCACCAGTTCAATTCAGTTCAGTCACTTAGTCCTGTTAGACTGTGACTCCACGGACTGCAGCACGCCAGGCCTCCCTGTCCATCACCAACTCCAGGAGCTTACTCAAACTCATCCCCATTGAGTGGGTGATGCCATCCAAACATCTCATCCTCTGTCATCCCCTTCTCTTCCCACCTTCAATGTTTCCCAGAATCAGGGTGTTTTCCAAAGAGTCAGTTCTTCTCATCAGGTGGCCAAAGTATTGGAGTTTCAGCTTTGACATCAGTCCTTCCAATGAATATTCAGGACTGATTTCCTTTAGGATGGACTGGTTGGATCTCCTTGCAGTCCAAGGGACTCTCAACAGTCTCCTCCAACACCACAGTTCAAAAGCATCAATTCTTCAGCACTCAGCTTTATTTATAGTCCAACTCTCACACCCATACATGACTACTGGAAAAACCATAGCTTTGACTAGATGGACCTTTGTTGGCAAAATAATGTCTCTGCTTCTTAATATGCTGTCTAGGTTGGGCATAACTTTTCTTCAAAGGAGCAAGGGTATTTTAATGTCATGGCTGCAGTCATCATCTGCAATGAGTTTGGAGCCCAAGAAAATAAAGTCTGTCATGGTTTCTGTTGTTTCCTCATCTATTTGCCATGAAGTGATGGGACTGGATGCTATGATCTTAGTTTTCTGAATGTTGAGTTTTAAGCCAACTTTTCCACTCTTCTCTTTCACATTCATCAAAGAGCTCTTCAGTTCTTCTTCGCTTTCTGCCATAAGGGTGGTGTCATCTGCATACTGAGGTTATTGATATTTCTCCTGGCAATCTTGATTCCAGCTTGTGCTTCATCCAGCCCAGCATTTTTAATGATATAATCTGCATATCAATTAAAGAAGCAGGGTAGCAATATATAGCCTTGACATACTCCTTTCCCAATTTGAACTAGTCAGTTTTTCCATGTACAATTCTAACTGTTGCTTCTTGACCTGCATACAGATTTCTCAGGAGGCAGGTCAGGTTGTCTGGTATTCCCATCTCTTAAAGAATGTTCCACAGTTTGTTGTGATCTACACAGTCAAAGGCTTTGGGAGAGTCAATAAAGCAGCAGTAGATGCTTTTCTGGAATTCTCTTGCTTTTTTGATGATCCAGTGGATGTTGGCAATTTGATCTCTGGTTCCTCTGCCTTTTCTAAATTCAGCTTGAACATCTGGAAGTTCATGGGTCATGTACTGTTGAAGCCTGGCTTGGAGAATTTTGAGCATTATTTTGCTAGTGTGTGAAATGAGTGCAATTGTGCAGTATTCTGAACATTCTTTTGTGTTACCTTTCTTAGGAATTGGAATGAAAACTGACCTTTTTCTAGTCCTGTGGCCACTGCTGAGTTTTCCAAATTTGCTGGCATATCGAGTGCAGCACGTTGGCAGCAGCATGTTTTAGGATCTGAATTAGATCAATTGGAATTCCATCACTTCCACTGTTCGTTCGTAGCGATGGTTCCTAAGGGCCACTTGACTTTGCATTCCAGGATGTCTGGCTCTAGGTGAGTGATCGCATCATCATAGTTATCTGGTCATGAAGATCTCTTTAGCACAGTTCTTCTGTGTATTTTTGCCACCTCTTCTTAATATCTTCTGCTTCGGTTAGATACATACCATTGTTTTCTTCATACTTTTATATATTTTCTAAACTTTTAAAGAATGAATGTATTATCATAGAAGTTAAATAAGAAGAAAACAAAAGATTAAATATTTTAGTTCTTATAAAGTAATGTTGCCCATCCTCAGCTTTCAAATAAATTATTTGCTTCAAGCTCAAAAAATCCAATATTGCATATAAAGAATTATAGAGAATGGTTAAGTGTGATACAGTACAAGTCTGCAAAGTTAGGTGAACATTCAAAAATATCAATTAATGTAACCCATGATATTGACAAGCTATCGAAGAAAAATATGTCAATGCACATAGGAAAAACACTTCATACTTTAAAAACTAGTAATAAAAATTATTAAGTTAGGAATAGATGTTAATTACTTGAACTTGATAAGGAACCTTTACAACAAAAGCATACTGTCACTATTAGCCTTAAAAGTGAAAGACCGAATACATTCCCCTTAAGATCAGAACCAATGTAAAGATGTCCACCCTCTCCACTTTTTGACATAGAATATTTTTAAGTTCTAACTACTGCAATAAGGCAATAAAAGGAAATAAAATGCACACAGCTTAGAAAAGAATAAATAAAATATTTCCTGTTTGTGGATGTCATGACTATCTACATAGAAATCCCCAAAACTATAAAAATCCTTAGAACTGACAAGTGAGTTCAGCAAAGTTAACAGATACAAGATCAATATATAAAAATCAGTTGTGAGACATCTTTCCATGACAGTCATGAACCCCATAGGAGTTCTATGAACCCCAGTTCATAGAACTGGGCTTCCCAAGTATCTCAGTCAGTAAAGAGGCTGAATGCAATACAGGAGACCTGGGTTCTATCCCTGGGTTGGGAAGATCCCCTCGAGAAGGAAATGGCAACCCACTCTGGTATTCTTTCCTGGAGAATCCCATGGACAGAGGAGCCTGGCAGGCTACAGTCTATAGGGTCACAAGAGTCAGACTCGACTGAGCTTATAAGCATAAGCATGTGTGATGAACTCCAGTGAGAGGAGCAAAACTGGCAAGTATTATTAAAAAATAACCTTTTGAGGTCTCTGAAAATTATCCTATTGGGATACAGCATATGGAGTGTTTATTCAAAAAAACTACCAGAATTCAGTAAGAACATGAGAGTCTGTGGCATCTGTGCCATGATCCTCACTGCTGTCCCCCTCAAGCTTAGTTAAATGGAACCTCACTCCAGGTGTGTGTGTGTGTGGCCAAGAAGATGGGATTCCCTTTCCCCTTAGAGTGTTCACCCAATCAGATGATATGGTACCTCACTGGGAGGGGCAGACAGCACCTCACATTCTTTCCAGCTTGAAGCTGCTCTGGCAAATATAGCTAAGAGGTTGGAGATACCCTTCCTTCATCCAGTCCCTACTCATAGGATGAAGGCTATATCCCAGGTAAAGCAGGCTTAGAATACAGTGTTCCTGATCACCCTCACTCCAACTTGCTCAGAGGCCAGAGGTTCTATACCAGAATAGGCAAACAAAACACCAGAAGCCACTGTCCACTTAATACCCATAGTAGTGGATCAGAAAGGTTGCCAGTGGAGAGAAGTAATCAAGATAAAAGCCTAAGTGTGCTCTTGAAAACAATAGATCCATTTAATTAAGAGCAACAATCTAAATCATAGGCCAGATAGTTCACCAGAGAGAACCAGTTCAGTGAGGTTCAGTCGCTCAGGTGTGTCCGACTTTTTGTGACCCCATGGACTGCAGCATGCCAGGCCTCCCTGTCCATCACCAATTCCTGGAGGTTACACAAACTCACGTCCATTGAGTCAGTGATGCTATTCAACCATCTCATCCTCTGTCATCCCTTTCTCCTCCTGCCTTCAATCTTTCCCAGCATCAGGGTCTTTTCAAATGAGTCAACACTTCGCATCAGTTGGCCAAAGTATTGGGGTTTCAGCTTCAACATCAGTCCTTCCAATGAATACCCAGGACTGATTTCCTTTAGGATGGACTGGTTTGATCTCCTTGCAGTCCAAGGGACTCTCAAGAGTCTCCTCCAACACCACAGTTCAAAAGCATAAATTCTTTGGTGTTCAGTTTTCTTTATGGTCCAAATCTTACATTCATACATGACTACTGCAAAAACCATAGTCTTGACTAGATGGACCTCTGTTAGTAAAGAAATGTCTCTGCTTCTTAATATGCTGTTTAGGTTGGTCATATCTTTCCTTCCAAGGAGTAAGTGTCTTTTAATTTCATGGCTGCAGTCACCATCTGAAGTGATTTTGGAGTCCAAAAAATAAAGTCTGCCACTCTTTCCATTGTTTCCCCATCTATTTGCCATGAAGTGATGCGACCAGATGCCATGATCTTAGTTTTCTGAATGTTGAGCTTTAAGCCAATTTTTTCACTCTCCTCTTTCACTTTCATCAAGAGGCTCATCAGTTCTTCTTTACTTTCTGCCATAAGGGTGGTGTCATCTGCATGTCTGAGGTTACTGATATTTCTCCTGGCAATCTTGATTCCAGCTTGTGCTTCATCCAGCACAGCCTTTCTCATGATATACTCTGCATATAAGTTAAATAAGCAGGGTGACAGTATATAGCCTTGATGTACTCCTTTTCCTATTTGGAATCAGTCTGTTGTTCCATGTTCAGTTCTAACTGTTGCTTCCTGACTTGCATACAAATTTCTCAAGAGGCAGGTCAGGTGGTCTGGTATTCCCATCTCTTTCAGAATTTTCCACAGTTTATTGTGATCCACAAAGTCAAATGCTTTGGCATAGTCAATAAAGCAGAAATAGATATTTTTCTGGAACTCTCTTGCTTTTTCTATGATCCAGCGGATGTTAGCAATTTGATCTCTGGTTCCTCTGCCTTTTCTAAGTCCAGCTTGAACATCTGGAAGTTCACAGTTCACGTATTGCTGAAGCCTGGCTTGGAGAATTTTGAGCATTACTTTACTAGCGTGTGAGATGAGCGCAATTTTGCAGTAGTTTGAGCATTCTTTGGGATTGCCTTTGTTTGGGATTGGAATGAAAACTGACCTTTTCCAGTCCTGTGGCCACTGCTGAGCTTTCCAATTTTGCTGGCATATTGAGTGTAGCACTTTCACAGCACCATCTTTCAGGATTTGAAATAGCTCAACTGAATGATCAACAGAATGATCTCTGTTCGTTTCCAAGGCAAACCATTCAATATCACGGTAATCCAAGCCTATGCCCAACCAGTAACACTGAAGTAGCTGAAGTTGAACTGTTGTATGAAGACCTACAAGATCTTTTAGAACTAACACCCAAAAAAGATGTCCTTTTCATTATAGGGGACTGGAATACAAAAGTAGGAAGTCAAGAAACACCTGGAGTAACAGGCAAATTTGACCTTGAAGTATGGAATGAAGCAGGGCAAAGGCCAAGAGAAAGCACTAGTCATAGCAAGCACCCTCTTCCAACAACACAAGAGAAGCCTCTACACATGGACATCACCAGATGGTCAACACCAAAATCAGATTGATTATATTCTTTGCAGCCAAAGATGGAGAAGCTCTATACAGTAAGCAAAAACAAGACCAGGAGCTGACTGTGGCTCAGATCATGAATTCCTTATTGCCAAATTCAGACTTAAATGGAAGAAAGTAGGGAAAACCACTAGACCATTCAGGTATGACCAAAATCAAATCCCTTATGATTATACAGCTGAATTGAGAAATAGATTTAAGGGACTAGATCTGATAGACAGAGTGCCTGATGAACTATGGATGGAGGTTTGTGACATTGTACAGGAGACAGGGATCAAGATCATCCCCATGGAAAAGAAATGCAAAAAAGCAAAATGGCTGTCTGAGGAGGCCTTACAAATAGCTGTGAAAGGAAGAGAAGTGAAAAGCAAAGGAGAAAAGGAAAGATATTCCCATTTGAATGCAGAGTTCCAAAGAATAGCCAGCAGCGATAAGAAAGCCTTCCTCAGCGATCAGTGCAAAGAAATAGAGGAAAACAACAGAATGGAAAAGACTAGGGATCTCGTCAAGAAAATTAGAGATATCAAGGGAACATTTCATGCTAAGATGGGCTCGATAAAGGAGAGAAATGGTATGGACCCAACAGAAGCAAAGATCTTAAGAAGAGGTGGCAAGAATACACGGAAGAACTGTACAAAAAAGATCTTCACGACCCAGATAATCACGATGGTGTGATCACTCACCTAGAGCCAGACATCCTGGAATGTGAAGTCAAGTGGGCCTTAGAAAGCATCACTATGAACAAAGCTAGTGGAGGTGATGAAATTCCAGTTGAGCTATTTCAAATCATGAAAGATGATGCTGTGAAACTGCTGCACTCAATATGCCTTTTCATTATAGGGGACTGGAATGTGAAAGTAGGAAGTCAAGAGATACCTGGAGTATTAGGCAAATTTGGCCTTGGAATACAGAATAAAACAGGGCGAAGTCTAACAGAGTTTTGCCACAAGAATGCACCGGTCATAGCAAATACCCTCTTCCAACAACACATAAGAAGGTTCTACACATGGACATTACCAGATGGTCACTACTGAAATCAGATTGATTATATTCTTTGCAGCCAAAGATGGAGAAGCTCTATATAGTCAGGAAATCAAGACCAGGAGCTGACTGTGGCTCAGACCATGTCAAATTCAGACTTAAATTGAAGAAAGTAGGGAAAACCACCAGATCATTCTGGTATGACCTAAATCAAATACCATACAATTACACAGTGAAAGTGAGAAATAGATTCAAGGTATTAGAGATTCTTCTCAAGTGAAGATTGAACATCCTCTAGGATGACTATACTTTTAAAAATGGACAAAACCAGCAGTTAGTTGAGATATAGAGAAATTAGAATCCTCATATGCTGCTTTTGGAAATATAAGACATGAATCTACTTGAAAAACCAGCCTAGCAGTTCTTTAAATCATTGTTTTAATAGATAGAATTACCAAAGGACTTAACATTTCTACTTCTATGTATGTATTCAAGAGAAATGAAAAATGTGTCCACCCAAAAACTTGTACACAAATATTTATGGCAACATTGTTCATAATAGTCAAAAGTGGAAAGAAACCAGATTTCCCTCAAATCAAATTTGAATTGGTTAAGCAGAATGTTGTATATCTATATAATGGGATATTATTCAGATTTAAAAAGGAATGAAATATCTACACATGCTACAACATGGATTAACTAAAAATATTATGCCCAATGGAAGAAGCCAGATACAAAAGAGCATATATTGTATGATTCCAGTAAAGTGAAATGTCCAGAATAGGCAAGTCTATGGTGACAATATTTTAGGGGGTTGCCAGTGGCTGAAGGGAGGGAGAAATCTGGAATCACACTAATGGGTATGGGATTTCTTTGGAAGGGTGTGATGAAAATGTTCTGGAATTAGTAATGATGGTACATAACCACGTGAATATACTGAAAACTACTAAGTTGTACACTTTAAAATAGTGAGTTTTATGGTATGTGAATTATATCTCTATCAGAAACATTTTTCTTATAGGCCATCATTTAAGTCTATAAATGATGAAGAGGATGTGGAGGAAAAGGGACCCTCCTATGCTATTGATTGTAATGTAACCTGGTACAGCCACTATGGAGAACAGCATGGAGGTTCCTTAAAAAACTGAAAATAGAGTTGCCATATGATCCAACAATCCCATTCCTGGGCATAAACCCAGAGAAAAATCTAACTTGAAAAGACACATGCATCCCTATGTTCACAGTAGCACTATTTGCAATAGCCAAGACACAGAAGCAACCCAAACGTCCATCAACAGATGAATGAAAAAAAAAACAGATGAATGAATAAAGAAGATGTGATACATATATACCATGGAATGCTAGTCATGAAAAAGAATGAAATAATACCGTTTGCAGCAACATGATGGACTTAGAAATTATCATGTTAAGTGAAGTAAGCCAGAGAGAGAAAGACAAGTATCATATGATATCACTTATAAGTGGAATCTAAAAAAATGATATAAGTGAACTTATTTACAAAACAGAAATAGACTTACACACAGAAAAGAAATGTGGTTACCAAAGAAGATAGTGGGAGTTAGGGGAGAGATAAATTAGGAGTTTGGAATTAATATATGCAACCCTATATAAAATAGATAAACAACAAGGGTCTACAGTATAGCACAAGGAACTATAATCAATATCTTATAATAACCTCTAATGAAAAAGAACCTGCAAAAGAAGATATATTATATATATATTCTGAATTGCTCACAGTTGAAACTAACACAACATTATAAGTTCACTACACTTCACTAAACTGGTAAAAACATTATTTTAAAGTGTATGAATGATATACCAGGTAAATATAAAGCTAAATAAAGCAAATATACATATAATAATATCAGAAAAAAATTGTAGGACAAAATGTCAATTATACTAAATTAGCATAAATTTCCTTACACATTGATAAATATTCAGTTTACCAGAAATATGTAGCAATTCTAAATTTGTAGCTATTTACAAAGCTTCAAAATTGACATAGTTACAAGGAGACATTAACAAATTTTTCATATCAACAAGCAGACAAAATCCTGGAAGAATATAGAGAATTTGAGCCAGATCAACAAATATGACTTAATTGAAGTATAAGGTATTCTTAATCGAATTGTAAAATGTATATTTTTTTCAAGTGCTCATGGAATTTTTACCAAAAATTACCATATGTTGGTCCATAAAGCAAATCTCAATAGATATCAAAGAATTTAAATCATACAGTTTGTTCTTGAAGAAGGATGGAATCAGACTGGAAATGGTAAGGGCACTGATCTAGCAAAACAGAAGCTGGCCCAAGGGTTTGGCACCAATTTCTAGAGGACGCCTTCTGTGTCAGGCATTAACTCTTCAGTTGCTAGATGATAATTTATAGGTCTTAGCAGTTCTGAGAAAGGGACTGAGGTGGCCAGGGCAACTGAGTGATAGAGAAACTAAGAAAGCCCTGAGCAGTGTCTATTTACCAAATAGTCTGGAAATACTTTAAAAATTCATATGTCCATACAACTGTGCATCTATGGAATACCAATCTGTTTAATATGACAATTATAGCATCAGATGCTTATATTCAAAAGGAAGAAAGTCTGAAAATAAATAAGCTGTGCATCCAACCCCAGAAGTTAAAAAAGAAAAACAGAGTAAGTCCAAAGAAAGTATAAAAAAAGAATAATGATGAGGAAAATGGCTAAATAAAAAGCCAGAGATATAACAGAAAGAATCAGAAGGCCAAAAGTCAGCAATTTAAAAAAATTTACAAAAGTGACAAACTTCTGTCAATATTGATCAAGAATAAAAAAAAAGGTACAAATAAACAAGGATAAGAGGATATAATTGCAAATGAAATAGAGATTTAAAAAATATGGATGTAAGTTTATGCAAATAAATTTGAAAAGTGATGTGAAATAGAAAAATTCCTAAAAAAACATAATTTAACAAAACTGACAAGAAGGAATAACAAACTTGAATGATTCTATAACTATTCAAAAGATTGTATCAATTAATTTTTTTCTTACAAAAAAAACACCTGGTCTGATGTTTTTACCTGGAAGTTGTGCCAAATATTTAAAGAACAAATAGTTCCTTGGATAACCTCTGTCAGAAAATAGAATGAAAGGGAATAGTTCCCTCTTCATTTTATGACTCAAAAGTCAAACAGGGAACAATGAGAATGGAAAAAGTACAGGTCAATCTCATTCATAAACAAAATGCCAAACCCCTAAATAAAATATTAATGAACAAAATCCAGTATTATTTATCCTAAGACTGCAAGACAGATAAAAAACAAGAAAAATCTCTAGTGTAATTCACATTAACAGATTAAAACAGAAAACCAATCTGTCATCTCAGTGGACACAGATAACATGTTTATAAAATTCAATATCTACTTATCTTTAAAAAATCTTGTTTCAAACAAAGAACAAACTGGAACTTCCTTAACCTGTTAAGTGGCATGTACAAAAAAATTACAGCAAACTTACTCAATGGTGAAACTTTAAAAACATTACCTTTAAAATTAAGTCCAATATAAACATGAATAATATTAACATTTCTGTTCGACATTGGTGTTCATGTTTTGAAGTTAGTAGGTCCTAGCAGTGACATAATATAAGAATAAGAGGTTTTAAAAAGTAAGGATTGGAAGGGAAAAAAGAGAGCTGTCATTTACATATAAATTATCAAAATTAAGTTTATCAAGTTTGCTGGTTGCAAATGCAATACACAAACCCCCCACAATTATAGTTGTATACATTAGCAATAAATTGGTATAAAATGCAATTTTCTATAAAGGTACACAATAGCAACAAAATAAACAAAAATTATAATGACACATAAGCCCTTTTAAATTATAAGACTTCCCTCAAATAACATAAAAAATTCTAAATAGAGACACACCATATTTACAGAAGACTTAATATCACAAAGATGTTAACTTTCCTTAAACTGATATATAAATTGACTGTAATTCCAATTCCAATCAAAACACCAAAAGTTGTATGTATGTGTGTGTAGTTTGAAAAACTGATTCCAAAATTTATGGGGACAAAAATTTTCATTGTGTAATTGTTCATAACACTAAACTAGAAATTATATAAATATACATCAACAGTAAAATGGATAAATCATGGGATATTTGCAAAATATAATATTATACAGCAAAGAGAATAAACAATTGCATGCAACAATATTATAGATGGCACAAAATATAATGTTGAATGAGAAAAAAAAAGTCACAGATGAATATACACAGTTGTTTAAGAACTTTGCACACTAATGCATTTAATCCTCAGAATAGTCATTAAATAATTGTGTACCTCTACCACCCCCAGGTCACTAAGTTTATTATATTTGTGGTCTGACATAATTCAGTCAATCACTTATGAGTCACTATCTTGTACACACAGATCCCCATGATTTGCTATGGTGAGGGTAGAGTGGACGTAGCACAGAGTTACCATTTACTGGGTATCTGCTATGTGCCAGGCTTCAGGTTTGATGCTGGGGATATGATGGGCAAAAGACCATACACCCACCTTCTTATTTAAATAATAACAGTAACACTGAGTACTTACTATACACCTGACATTCTTTTAAGCATTTTATATGTTTTAGCTTTCTAATCCTCACAACATTATTACTAACTTCTTTTTACCAATGAGGAAATGGAAGCACAGGTAAGTTAAGAGGGTCCAGACATCCAGGGTCACAGAGGCAAGAGGTGGCAGAGCTGGGACTCAAAGCTAGGCAGTCTGAATCACTGAACACCCCAACAACATGGGGAAGTAGGTATTAGTTATGTCTTATAGCTGAGGAGAGATAAGCTCTTAAAATAAAGTGAATGCATATTTATTTTGCATCTTCTATATGACAGAGACTATATTATGTGATTTATGTATATTATTTCTCCAACTAAAAGACAAGAGTTCCCAGGAATATAAGGGCTCTAACTATAGAGGACCCAGGTATGCAAAAGTGGCTTGCTTGCTTGCCAGCTTAACCCAATAGCCCCTTAGAAGGAATAAAAGTGATTTGGTGAGTGAGGGTAGGATGTAATTTTCAGTCTCATCTAGGCTCCTTGATCTCCAGATGAGTGACTGAAACTGCTGATGGAGAGGAAAAGGAAGAACAGAAGGCTAGGTTTTTTCCCTCTCTTCCTCCATCCATACCCTCCATTCTACATAGTATATTTAATATCTTACATCTTCCTGGATCTTCCTCTCACTAGCTGTGAGCCTGGACCTCTTCTAGCATTAGCATAGTGGAAGCTCGGTCACCTGGTCCTTAAAATGTCTGGGTCCCACAGTCCATAGCTGTCTTATCTCCACCCACCTTATGGCTCCTCAGGTCAAAATTCTTGGGCTGGAAACACCTTGATCTGCAAACTGTCCCCTGTTATCTATGGGAAATGGTATAATCTACTTTAAAAATGTATTTACAGGTTGTGTTTGCTTTCCCCCTTTGACCCTAGTCTTTCTTAAATTTTCAAAGTGAACATTACACCAGTAGTCTTTCCCTGGGTGTCTTCTCCCTCAAATTCCTAGAGCAGCAAATGTGTCCATATGTGCCATGAAGGCAATGCAGGAGACAGGACACCAGCCTTTTCCAACCCAGTTAGGCAGGACACCCAGCCTTTTCCAACCCAGTTAAACCCAGTTTCTCAAGGAGGCTTGAGAAAGGGGAGGAGCAAAACCGACTAATGATATGGAACTGTTGTGTACCCAGCACCTGTCCTCTAAGAAACAATGCCAAGAACTTTATTTCACCCAAGCGCTATCAGACAGTACAAATTTCCAGACATTTCACTGAGGTCACGAAAATAAAACATTTAGGCTAGCACTGATCTAGAACTGTCAGATTTCAAACAAGAAGTATTCCAAATAAGCTCTGGATAAAAGAAAAAATTCCTAGTCAATAATCCCTCTGATTAAGATGGTCTTTACGTAACCATCATTCTTTCTCTGTATTCACCTCTCTCTTCCTGTCTTTCTTTCTCTCCTTCTTTCTCTGTTTTTGACATTAGCATCTTGTTGTCCTACAGCTATTTCATCCAGCTGCTCATCTATTCCAACTTTCAGCTTGGGGTGGGGGTGGACAGGGACCATGTCCTTTAATCTTCTGCACCCATTCTACCACCACCACATTGAAGCCCACAGAAGCAAACCCCACTTACAGCCCCTCCTCCGTTGCAGCCTGATGTTGCCGTTGTTGTGTGGAATCCAGATCTTCTGCAATCTGGTTTGGGTGAGCTCTCCCATCTCTTGAGACATCTTAGGCGTTGCAGCTAGTGACACCACTGTCCACAAGGTACCCGGCCTTACTTTCTGTCTTATTAGCTCTCTCTTCTTTTGCTGTGGCCACAGCAGGTGGTGGACAGAGTTGGGACAGGGAGGTGTGCTGGGGTTCTGAGCCCTTTTGCAGCCTGTCTCCAGCCTCTCTCTTGTCTCCTAGTCCTTGCCTGCCTCTGCTCCTGTATGTACCACTGGGGGCTTGGGTGCAGAGGAGAGGTTGGGCAGAGGTCAGCAGAGGCCTCTGAACTCCAAGAGCTGTGTACATAGGAGATAAGTTGGAGCCCAGCAAGGAAGGCAGCCAGCAAGAGAGCCCAGGTCTGGCCAGTCACTTCCCTCCAATGAAGACAGGACTAGTAGAGTATGCAAATAAAAGACTGAAGATCATGTGCTTATGTCCTGTGTGGGGTGGGGAGGCAAAGGTGATGGAGTCAGATCTCAGCAGCTTTCATAGCTTTGCAATAAAAAAACAGGCCCAAGCAGAATGTCAGGCTCCAACCCAGAAACAGAGATCCACATCAGAAATGCAAGATTCCCAAATACAAAAGCACAAACACAATGTCCCTACTGAAAAAAATGTTTTGAGCTAGCAATCATCGTCCCGAACTGGAATTGGAAGGTTTACTGCCTCAATGCCCTTGCAAAGGCACTACAAACCTTTTCTTCCCCTGAATGCAACTACCTTTCCTATTGAGGGTCCTGCTTTCCTAAAATGTGAGAGTGTGCTGCCCGGGACACTTTCAGAGAGATGGGCACTATTTGATCATCTTTATGCTCTCTCCAGCCTAGGCTAAATAAATCAGAGTAAACCTGACACCTTGGGAAGAGATGTGCATGCAGCCATTGCTAGGGAGAGTGACAGTATGATTGCCAACTGTCATCAGGTCCTCTAGGGAGAAAGGAATTGTGATCTAACCCAGAACTTGACTAAAATTCTTCATGCCAAGCCATGAGGATGGAGGCCTGGGGGGAGGCTGCAGCAAGCAGACTGTGGGGAATAGGGAGCAATGGCCTCAAAGTAGGACAAGTCCATAGGCCAGAGCCATCCTACTCAGAATTCTCTTCTTTACCCTCCCCCTGATTGTTTTGAAATTTTTATGTGTAAAACTCATCTAACAGCATAACTTACCTGGAAGATGTTCAAGTGTGCTCTTACTTCATTCTTTTGCAACCTTCCCACCCCTTGATAAACCTCCAGTGATTGGCTACATGGAAGCTCGGTTTCTTCCTCTGAGCTGGGCAACACTGGGCCAGTCTCTTGGGGATATAAATCTCCAATTCCTGACCTCCAGTGCTCTCAGCTCCACTTTGCCTTTTAAGAAGTTCCCTAAAATACATTCTCAGCATCCCAGTCTACCTAAAAGTTAGATTCCTTCCAGTTTCTGTGTATAAGTCACACCAAAATTTCAATACATTTCAGAGCCTTCCCTTCTAAATGAATCTCTTGAGGCAGTGGATCACAGTGGTTAAAAGCATTGGGCTCTGGAGCCATACTACCTGAGTGGAATCCCACCTCTTCCCCCTTGCTAGGAGACCCTGGGCAGAGCACAACTTTTCAGTGCCCTGGTGAAACACTTTGTGTTTTCATCTAGCAATCTGGGAAATGTTTAATATATATTATGTAACACTGTGATTCCCTCTGTGAAGTAAAAGATCAATCACTTCTTTGGCTAATCTACAATTTCTAATGTAATGGTGAGAATTCAGGAAACAGCAAAAGAAACTTACAAAATTATGACAAAGGCTCCAACTAATAAAAAAAAATAAAAAAATAAAATAAAATGTAAAACATAAAAAAAATTATGACAAAGGGTTAACATTTGTAATAAAGAACTCATGCCAATCAATTAGAAAGATGAATTCATTTTTATTTTTTGGTTTTACGATACAGAAGACCCCCTAGAAATAATTTTATCCAACTCTCTCAGGTAAGAAAATAGAGGCTTGAGAGGGGAAGTATTTTCCTAAGGTCCTATAGCAAATTAAATCACCAAGTCAGGAATGAAACACTGGGGATCTAATTTCTCCAGTCCAGGGTTTTTTTTGGTTTAACTGATAAAAATAGCTTGTTTTAAGAATGTGGTCCTCCAGATTAGCTCATAACATTTAGAGTCCTAGATCTAGACTTTGGAAGAGATACAATTCTCTTAATCCTAATAAGTCTAACTGTATCACTCTGCTAATGCTAATAATCTTAATAATAATGCTTTAGAAGTATGTTTTCCAAGGCCTACAATGAAACATTCTTTTTCATAGTTGCTTCTTCCAAACATTCTCAGTAGCCTCACAGGGAAACTGAGGTCTCGGGAGGGGAAGTGGCTTGTCTGACGTAATC
This sequence comes from Cervus canadensis, assembly GCF_019320065.1. Taxonomy (NCBI): domain Eukaryota; kingdom Metazoa; phylum Chordata; class Mammalia; order Artiodactyla; family Cervidae; genus Cervus; species Cervus canadensis. The sequence goes on from NC_057419.1 coordinate 55,455,864, forward strand.
AATCTAGTCATATGAACCCCATTTCTATGTTTACAATTTTGTCCTCATGACCCTGCATGAAAGATAATTTTAGCAGCAGGAAATCTGAGATAGGAGCTTAGCTGACTTTTGACAAGGTCTGAAAGGCAAAGTTGGGGTCCAGGCTTGCAAACCCAAATTAAAATTGCCTGAAATTAGCTCTCTGTGTGTGTGTGTGTGTGTCTGTGTGTCTGTGTGTTTAACCACTGTTATCATTGTGATCCCCAGAAGTAGGAAAACTCAACAAGCTTTTTGGAAAGGCCTCAGCCCTGGCTCTTCTCAATCAAACCTACTTCTCCAGTCATGTCTCTTTTTAGACTCCCATGGCTAAATTGTACCAGCTAACTCACTGGGTCCCCAAACTTACTGTGTACTTTTTTGCCTCTGGGTGTTCGCTCAGCCCGGAATGCCTTCTCTTCCTTTCCATTCTCAGTGAAATATGACTCAATTTTCTAGGCTGGGCTCAATTCTCATCTCCTCTGAGAAGCCTTGGCTTTGGTTCCCACATTGCTTATATGCTTCTGTTTATCTGAGCAAGTATCAACCTGTGTTTTACCAGTTTACTTTCCTACTAGATTGTGAGCTCTTTAAGGATAGGTACTGGATTTCAGTTATCTGTGATCTGTTTCCAGATGTCCAGCTTAGGCCTTGGCACAGAGGATACTTGCTTAATCTACATCTCTCTGCCTGGATGAGATGAACATGTGTACAAATAATCCTCATTCAACAAGATAAATTTTATAAAAAGGGAGCTATTCAGGGAACTGGAGTGGGGGAAATAACTTGGTTTTAAGGTAGAAGGTGATAGGAGGATCTAGAGAGTTTCTCAACTCTGAATGGGGCAAAACAAAAAGAACTAAAGAATGAAGTCCCCTCACTCACCAAAATGATCCAATTAACTGGTTACAGAAAAAAAAAAAAGGTTCACTCAGTATCAGAGACTTACTAACCCTAACTCAAGACGAAGAGTTGAACCACAAATTCTAATTTGGGATTAATTGTATGGAGGAAAGCATAAAGTGTGACTTTCTGAGGCATACAGACTCTGATCATCCTCCCAAAGTATGGAATTTATGGAAGAATTTCATTAAAAGCCATGTCAAGACAGTACTGATGGATATCAAAATCACAAATGGAGTCTCCGTATTGGTAATTCTTGGAGTGTATGGATGTGAATGCATTTGTTTTAGAGTGAGGAGGGGAGATTGCATGCTTATAGGTCAGGTGTCTATATGTGCATATTAGGCCTTTTGTGGAAGCAGCCTAGGAGCCATTTCCTTCTTAGCCACTTCCCTGACCTACTATCCCCTCACTACTTTCAGCCCCATGCCTGGAGCCCAAGGTTTGCACTCCACAAACCACAGTCATTCAGGGAGAAGAGAGTTGTGGGTGGTATTACCTGTGGAGGCTACAGAAAAGGTAAGATCACTAACACAGAGCACAGAAATCCTGAAATATTTTCAAAGGGCTTTGGTTCCTCTCATCCTGCTCTTCTTCACCTTGTTACAGCCCTTTGAGGGAAATAGGATAGGGACTTTAATTTCCATTTTAGTGAGGAGGCTACTGAAGCCCAAAGAAGCTAAAAAGCTTGTTCAAAGTGCCACAGCAAACCAGTCCTACTTTATATACCAGTTGGCAGTTAAGAAATGTAATATCTATCATCCAGCTTTTAAAAAAAAAGAAACTGGACTAGACCAAGTTAGAGAGACTTCTAAAAGTGCTAGGGAACTGCCCTTTGGGCCAGTGTTCCACAAAGACAGGTCAGAATGGATGATAGATAATGAGATATAGAAATTATATTAATCTCAAACTTCCCATACACTTTAGTGAACAGTTCAAGTGACTGCCTACACTAGGAAAATTTTCCAGAGAGCCTAAAGAATGGATTTATATTTGTATTAACTCCTATCTATTTTTCTTCTGTCTCACCTACCTGTTCTCCTAGAGGTTTTTTCTTCCATCACTAATTATCCGACACACGACTCTTGCATTTAGACCTCCAAAGCAGGTCCAGTGATCAAACAGGGAGTCTGGAGGTGCTCGTTGGTTCTCTGGGAAGGCCGGGAAGTACCCTTGGTAAGAGGGGGAGTGTACCCGCTGTTGAAATATCAGCTGTTGTAGTTGCCAAAGAAGTTCCTGAGTCATCCGGAGCCTTTTCTCTTCAGGCCAACCCCGAAGGTCAGAACTAATATTAACAAGCTACTGCAGAATGGGGAAATGAAAACCAGCAATGGAAACAGGCAAGATCTGGATTTCCTTAGGGCTGTTTCATATTGGTCTTCAGTGCAAATTGGCATGATCCCTTACTGGAAAGTGATTTGGCAATATGAAGTAAGAGCAATACAAATGTTCATTTCCTTTGTCCTAATTATTCCACTCTTGGGACTCAATCCTAAGCTTATAACCACCAAAAACATGAAAAAGCTTAAAGCACCAACATTTTAATTTCAATTGCAGAGCTATTTTCTGATGGCAACAGCCTGTAAGTCCATCAGGGGGAAACTTTTAAGTCCTCCAGGGGGGAAAGCAGCTCTTTAGGTCTTATTTGCAGACATTGAGAATGATGGTTGGAATTCTGGGGGAAAAGTAATTATACTGCAATTCTGGGCGAGGAACTTAAGGATGCAAAGTTATACTTTCCCCTGGATATTGGGCACTTCTATTATCTCTATTCTTATGTTCTCAGAAAACAAGTCACTAATCTGCTGATGCTCTTGCTAATGTCCTTTGCTTGTTCATTCATTCAGCAAACATTTATTAACTCCTAACATGTGTTGTGTGCTAATATTAGTGAGTGAAAGTGAAGTCTCTCAGTCGTGTTCGACTGTTTGCGACCCCATGGACTGTAGCTTACCAGGTTCCTCCATCCATGGGATTCTCCAGGCAAGAATACTGGAGTGGGTTGTCATTTCCTTATCCAGGGGATCTTCCTGACCCAGGGATTGAACTCAGGTCTCCTGCATTTCAGGCAGACGCTTTACCCTCTGAGCCACCAGGGGATGGGACTAACAAGATGAATCAGACATGGTCATTGCTGTCAAACTGCTGGCAGTCTAGTGATGGAAATAGAAATCAATGGTAGCTGTGCATTGTAAGTGGTGTGACAGAATGGACGATAGGGTGGTGTGGGGGCCCAGAGAAAAAGATCCAACTGGAGTGGTGCATGGGTGATTAGAAAAAAACTTAATCAGTATTCCTTGAGCTGATTAAGATAGGAATTGAATCTTGGCTCTACTACTTCTGTGATACTGATTTGAATTCACTGAAGCTCTCTTATTTAGTTTTAATGTCCCTTACAATGTTGCTCTGACAAGGAAGTGAGATAAATGCATATGGAAGAGACTTGGGTTATATTGGGAGACAGTGCTGCTCTGGAACGTGGATAATCCTCTTAGATTCTCTGGGTCTTGATTTTAACCATCTGAGAAATGAAGAGAAAGTACTTGTCAGGTCACATCCTAGGGCTGCTATAAGGCCAAAGAAAAATAATGGCTACAGGGTGGGCTGGATACAACTTCCCTATCTACCTCCCTGAGCCCAATAAAGCCAGAAGCCCTCTCCTACGTCTTACTCCATTAGAGTGCTTCCCCCTCCCCCATTTTCCCCATGGTTTATTCAAAAGTTTCAATATTATTTTGCAGCCTGCCCCCAATATATTTTGATATCTTTCCATATAAATGCACATAGAACATTTCATTATCCTCTCCTTTTCTTAAAAAAACATTTATTTTATATTGAAATATAGTTGATTTACAATATTGTGTTGGCTTCAGGTGTATAACAAATTACAGCATATACATACATCTATTCTTTTTCAGATTCTTTTCTCATATAGGTTATTACAGAGTATTGAGTAGAGTTCCTTGTGCTGTACAGTAGGTCCTTGTTGATTCTCTATTTTATATATTATGGTGTGTATATGCTTTTTTAAAAATTGAGATAAAGTTTGAGTGCTCAGTCATGACTCTTTGTGACCCCTTGACCTGTAGCTTTCCAGCCTCCCCTGTCCATGGGATTATCCCAGCAAGAATAGTGGAGTGGGTTGCCACTCTCTCTTCCAGGAGATCTTCCCAACCTAGGGATCAAATACGTGTCTCCTATGTCTCCTGCGCTGCAGGTAAATTCTTTGTCACTGAGTCACTGGGGAAGCCCAAGGTAACATTTGCACAACACAAAATTAACAATTTTAAAGTGTATGATTCAGTGGGATTTAGTACATTTTTCAATGATTTAATTTATATGAAAAATAAAAAATAGATAAACACACAGGGACAGAAAGCAAATTGATGGCATCCAGGTGCTCGTGGTGAAGGGCATAGGGACTAATTGCTTAATGGGTATGTGTTTCCCTTTAGGTGATGTTTTAGGAAGAGGTGAAGGTTCCTCATTCCTTTTATTGTTATTTTTAATTATGGTAAAATATACATAGCATAGACTTCTCTGGTGGCTCAGATGGTAAAGTGTCTGCCTACAATGTGGGAGACCCAGGTTCGATCCCTGGGTTGGGAAGATCCTCTGGAAAAGGAAATAGCAATCCATTCCAATACTCTTGCCTGGAAAATCCCATGGATGCAGGAGCCTGGTGGGCCACAGTCCATGGGGTCACAAAGAGTTGGACACAACTGAGCAGGCATTTGCTCACACACCCACCCAACCCTCCACCAAACACACATATATTTCACTGTATATATGAACCACAATTTCTTTATCTGTTGATGGACATCTACGTTGCTACCATGTCTTAGCTATTGTAAATAGTGCTGCAATGAACATTGGGGTACATGTGTCTTTTAAAATTGTGGTTTTCTCAGGGTATATGCCCGGAATCAGGATTGCTGGGTCATATGGCAGCTTTATTCCTAGTTTTTAAAGAAATCTCCAGTGTTCTCCACAGAGGCTGTATCAATTTACATTCCCAGCAACAGTGCAGGAGGGTTCCCCTTTCTCCACACCCTCTCTAGCATTTATTGTTTATAGATTTTTTTGATGATGGCCATTCCGATCAGTATGAGGTGACACCTCATTCTCCAGGCCAGAATACTGAAGTGGGTAGCCTTTCCCTTCTCCAGAGGATCTTCCCAACCCAGGGATCGAACCCAGGTCCCCTGCATTGCAGATGGATTCTTTACCATCTGAACCACAAGGGAAGCCCAAGAATACTGGAGTGGGTAGCCAATCCCTTCTCTGGCAGATCTTCCTGACCCAGGAATCAAACCGGGGTCTCCTGCATTGCAGGCGGATTCTTTACAAACTTATCTATGAGGGAAGCCTGTGTTCTCCACAGAAGCTATATCAACTTAGATTCCCACCAACAGTACAGGAGGGCTCCCCTTTCTCACACCCTCTCTAGTATTTATTGTTTGTAGATTTTTTTTATGATGGCCATTCTGACCAGTATAAGGTGACACCTCATTCTAGTTTTGACTTGCATTTCTCTAATAATAAGTGATGTTGAGTATTTTCTCATGTGTTTATTAGCCATCTGTATGTCTTTGAAAAACTGTCTGTTTAGGTTTTCTGCCCATTTTTTGATTGGGTTGTTTGTTTTTCTAATATTGAACTGCATGAGTCACTTGCTTATTTTGGAGATTAATCCTTTGTCAGTTGTTTCATTTGCTATTATTTTCTCCCACTCTGAGGGTTGTCTTTTCATGTTGTCTATGGTTTGCTTTGCAAAAGTTTTTAAGTTTAATTGGGTTCCATTTGATTATTTTTGCTTTTACTTCCATTACTCTAGGAGCTGGGTCATAGAAGATCTTGCTGTGATTTATGTCCAAGAGAGTTCTGCCTATGTTTTCCTTAAGAGTTTTACAGTTTCAGGCCTTACATTTACGTCTTTAATCCATTTTGAGTTTATTTTTGTGATGGTGTTAGGAAGTGTTCTAACTTCATTCTTTTACAGTTAGCTGTCCATTTTTCCAGCACCACTTATTGAAGAGACTGTCTTCACTCCATTGTGTATTCTTGCCTCCTTCGTCAAAGATAAGGTGCTCATAGGTGTATGGGTTTATCTCTGGGCTTTCTACCTTGCTCCACTGGTCTATATTTCTGTCTTAACATGTTTACTTCAATTACTTTTGGACAAAGGGGGCAAGACCATACAGTGGAAAAAAGACAGTCTCTTTAGCAAGTGGTGCTGGGAAAGTTGGACAACCTCATGTAAATAAATGAAGTTAGGACACTCTATTATACCATACACAAAAATAAATTCAAAATGGATTACAGAGTTAAATATAAGACATGACATAATAAATCTCCTAGAAGAGAACACAGGCAAAACATTCTCTGACATAAATCCTGATAATATATTCTTAGATCAGTCTTCAAAGACAAAAGAAATAAAACAAATAAACAAATGGGACCTAATCCAACTTAAATGCTTTTGTATAACAAATGAAACCATAAACAAAAAGAAAAGACAACCTATAGACTGGGAAAAAGTAATTGCAAACAATTACCAACAAGTGCTTAATTTCCAAAATCTAGAGCGTTTCTTACTGCTCAGGCCTCCAGCCACAAAGCTCCCTTTGCTCAGTCTGGCTTCCGGGTTTACACGCAGGGTTATACCAGACACTCCCAGCTCCCCACGTCAAAGCCTTCTGGGTACCAAGCGGGTGCGGTCTGAACACTAGGGGCGGGGTTTTGGTCGCTGCGCGGTTCCGCTTGCTGCACGGTTCCGCTTAAGGCTCTGCCACTTGAATAATGGTGAAATCTCATTTGTAAGCAATCGAAAGCACCAAAGGGACTTTGAGCAGAGCAGAAACGCAATTAGACTCAGGCACGCGAGCCTGTGTTGGGTGGTAGGAGAAGCCCAACCCGTGACCTTTCTCTCACTATTCATTTCCCCTAGGGGAGGCCGACCGCACCGTCCCCATCAGCTTCCGCTCCTCCTACCAATGAAAACTGAGGAGTTTGAAGCCCCGCCCCACGTACGCCCGACCGCTAGAAAGCCTGCGCAAAAGCTCGCGCGCGCGGGAGGTCCAGGCCTGTCGGACTTAGGAGTTTCCAGTTTTTCCCCTAGCGCCTGCGTTGGGCGCGGGCTCAAAGGCATTGTAATTAGCTGTCGACATGTTGCGCTTGGTGAGCTGGAACATCAATGGGATCCGGAGCCCCTTGCAAGGGGCGAGATACGAGGAGCCCAGCAGCTGCACCGCCATGGCTATGGGGCGCATTTTGGAAAAGCTGGATGCAGACATCGTATGTCTTCAGGAGACCAAAGTAACCAGTGAGCGCTCAAGAATTTAGGACCCCCTACCATACTTTCCCCTTTCTGCTAACTTTTGCCCCCTGCTTCATTTACTTCACTTTTCCATTTCTCTATTCTTAGAATCCTCCCCTTAGAGCCAATTCGGAATCCCGATCTCCCCTCAGTGTTTCACGCTCTAGCTAGATCTCCTAATTCCCACATCATCTCCTGGCCTCAGCGAAATCATAATTCTCTCCCCTTTGCAATTTCCATCTTGTTTCACATCCCGATTCCTACTCATTCTCCTACCCCAGCTAAGTCCCCAGAATTTGCTCCCCCTACACACTTTCCATCTCCCACTCCCAAATCAGATTTCCCCAATTTCCCTTTTCTGCCCCCAGTCCATATCCTTTAATTCCCACCCCATCTTTGTCCCCAGTTTAGACTCCCTAATTTCCTCCTTTTTAAACTTCTATCTAAAGTCCCCAGACCCCTTATCTCTACCCCCTGTCTCCTCCCCAGCTGAGTGCTCAGTTGCTAAGTCCTGTCTGACTCTCTGTAACCCCATGGACTGTAGCCCCAGGCTCCTCTGTCCAAGGGATTCTCCAGGCAAGAATACTGGAGTAGGTTGCCATTTCCTTCTCCAGAGAGCCTCTCATTCCTACTTCATGTCCACCCCCAAGCTTAGAGTCTGGTAATTCGCTGCACACACAACGCCTCCACCCCCCTGCCCCACAGCTCAATCCCCTGATTCCTTCCCTCTCCCACCCACCACCTCTAAGACCGGTTACCTATTTTCCCTGCATCCTCTGTTCAGATTTTCCAATTCCCTCTCTCTCCTACCTTCTGCTCAGATTCCCAGTCTTCTCTCCCATATAACCATTTCTCACCCCCAACTTCCTCCCGTTACCTAGCCTTTTCCCACCTAATTCTTCACCTCCCATTAGGTAGTCTTCCCCTTTCTTGTAATTCTGGTATCAGTTTCCTCTATCGTCCCCACTTTTCTAACTTCTCTAATCATAGATACTTAATTTTCCCTTCCCACCCTGGCTCTGATGTGTGCAAGGCATTAGCCTACAGCTATAATTCCAGGTTTTTCTAGTTTTATCTCTGATGTAATCTTAACATCTTTTTTCCCCCAGGGGATGTGCTGACAGAGCCCCTGGCTATCATTGAGGGCTACAACTCCTATTTCAGCTTCAGCCGCAACCGCAGTGGCTATTCTGGTAAATTGGTCTTTCTGGGGACTTTAAAGTGATGAGGGCAGGTGGAAAAGGGTTTTCAATATTTAATGAGAAGGCAGTAAGAAAAGTAGGCTTTTTGTCTACAGAGCTAAAGCCACATCAGATGATATGATGGATTTTTTTTTTTTTGTATAATATTGGATTGCAAGAGCACAATAGTGGTGGTTAGTTACATGAGCTCTGGAGCCTGACTGCCTGAGTTTGAATCCTAGCTCACTTCTAGCTGTGTACCCTCTGGCTAGCTATTTAACTTTTTTATGCTTAAAGTTCCTCACTTGGAAAAGGGGGATAATGTGTACTTCTTAGGGCTGTTGCAAGAACTGAACTTATTAGTTCATATGATAATAATAATAGCTAGCATTTTCTGAGCAGCTACCATGTAAAGCACTTAGAATATTAGCTGTTAATTAATCTGTATCTTTTCAAGATGAAGGAACTGAGACCCAGGGTTTGAGTAGACTTGCCCCAGGTATCCATGGCCCTTGAGTTGGGAGAGTCATCAAGAGAGCTATGCTTGATGAAGATGAGCATGTGACCTGTGCAGGGGCAATAGGTTGTGTAACAGGCTGTTGACTGCCAGGCCTGCTCAGTCACCAGTACCCTCTCTGTCTCCAGGTGTAGCCACTTTCTGTAAGGACAGTGCTACCCCAGTGGCTGCTGAAGAAGGCCTGAGTGGCCTGCTTGCCACTCAGAATGGGGATGTGGGTTGCTATGGAAACATGGATGACTTCACCCAAGAGGAGCTTCGAGCTCTGGATAGTGAGGGCCGGGCCCTCCTCACACAACACAAGATCTGGTAATAGTCCACATCCCCCTGTCACCCATCATTGCTAGTTCAACTCTGTGAATGTGGTAGTTCTAAGGCTTGCCTTATAAACCTACATTCACCATTGGAAAACTTCCTAAACTTGCTATTCCTGGACTTTAGTCCTGGCTAAGCTACCTAGTTTGTGACCCTGAACAAATCATATTCTTCTCTGAGCTTTGAGTTCTCTATCTCTACTTGGGGCTGAGGTGGGAGGGATCCTGGTTGGGAGGCCTAACTCTTTTATTACCACAGGTGCCTCAAAAGCAAGTTAGCCAACCTTGTACTTACTGCCCTAGGTTGCTCTCCTTCTGTGTCTTATCTTTGTGAATGGCAGCACCATTACCATTACCTGGTTTACCTGTGTGTCATCATAGGTATAGTCAATCCTCAAGTCCTGTGTATGCCAGCTCATTCATATTTCTCTATCCCTTTCCTTTATTTCCATCCCATAGACAACCATTGAGTGGAAGTCACATGGTGTGGGAAGGGGAAGGGTGGCTTGCAAGTGATCCCTTTTTGATGGGCTGGTTCTCTTCTTACCAGCACATGGGAAGGGAAGGAGAAGACCTTGACCCTAATCAACGTGTACTGCCCCCATGCGGACCCTGGGAAGCCTGAGCGACTCGCCTTTAAGATGCGCTTCTATCGCTTGCTGCAGATCCGAGCAGAAGCTCTCCTGGCAGCTGGCAGGTACTGCAAGCCTGTGCAGCAAGGCTTCCTTGAGCTTGTCCTGGGTGCCCAGTCCTGTGTCAGGACCCATTGGGAGGGGATGTGGGATCTTTGTATTTTGAATTCATTCACAGCCTAGTTGTAGACATCAGCATGCCCAAGGGAATAGGCTCTGCTATTTAAGAGCTTGTGAGGACCAAGTAAAGTGATACAGATATGAGTTTTGTACTCAAATACCTCTGGTCACATATCCTGGCTTCTCCTTTTACTCACTAAGAGCCCCAAAGCTAGTCCCACCTCTGTTTTCTCTTTTGTAAAATAAGTATATGAAACCCTGAAAGTGAAAGTCACTCAGTCATGTCGTTCTCTTTGCTACCCCATGGGCTATACAGTCCATGGAATTCTCCAGGTCAGAATACTGGAGTGGGTGGCTGTTCCCTTCTCCAGGGGATCTTCCCAACCCAGGGATCGAACCCAGGTCTCCCGCATTGCAGGCAGATTCTTTACCTCCTGAGCCACCAGGGAAGCCCAAGAATACTAGAGTGGGTAGCCTATCCCTTCTCCAGCGGATCTTCTTGACCCAGGAATCGAACCGGGGTCTCCTGCATTGCAGGCGGGTTATTTACCAGCTGAGCTACCAGAGAAGCCCTATATGAACCCCTACCTCAGTGAAGTTTTAAGGGTGAAATAAGAGGAAGGTAACATACTTAGAACAAATGAAAAGTCTTGTCCCAGAGAAGGACAGGAAAGTGAGGTTGGGTTGAAATAATCAAGAGATGCTTCCTAGAGGGAATGGTACCTGAGCTCATCTTTGAAGGATCAGAAAGATGTCATTGGGTAGAGATCAGTGAGACAATCATGTCAAACAAGAAACAGTGTTACCTTTGGAGATCAGAATTGGGTTGGACATTTGTAAAAGGCATCAAGGCTATAGTGAAATTGGAGAGGTAGACTACTATGCGTTGCTGTTGGATCCCACCTGCGCATCTATGTGGCAGGTGGCAGATCTTGGGCCCAGGAGACAGTAGATGGGCCAGGACTGCTGCTTCCCTTTCTTGACATTCATTTTATGTTTTTCAGCCATGTTATCATTCTGGGTGATCTGAATACAGCCCACCGCCCCATTGACCACTGGGATGCAGTCAACCTGGTAAGGTTCCCTTTAGGCCTTTGACCTCACTCCTGTGATTCTGTTCAGCCAATCAGTGCTGTTTTTTGGCCCAGTGGCAAGCTTCCTTCATGGAAAAGCAGAGCTTAGTTTGAAATTCTGTTCTCAAAGCACTGAGGATTATGCTGTGGACTCATTTATCAGTCAGTTCTGACTGTTGGCCCCCCAGAGCTCTCAGCATGGTGGTTGGCTATGGACACATGACGAGTCAACTATAGAATGGTGTCTGGACTTCAGGGGAGGTATCTTAAAATGACTGAGTCTTTTTTTTTCATTTATTTTTATTAGTTGGAGGCTAATTACAAAAATGGCTGAGTCTTAAAAGATGAGTAGAAAAGAACTTGGGGGTGGAGTGGAGAGCAAATCATTCTGGCATGATGAGCAAAGGCTGCAAGGTGAGAATTTGGCTGGTGTGCATTAGGAACTACAAGTCCCCTTCTTATTAGGGGATGACAGGGAAGGAAGTTGAGTAGCAGAGGATGGGGCTAGAGAGTTCCAGTCAGATTTTGAGGGCCTCAAACTTCACATTATCTGAATCATTTCCCTAATAGACTAAGTTTCCTGCTCACGAATCTTCAATACCTCCCAGTTACCTTGCAGACATGCCGAGAAAACACCCAGGCCTGGCATTCAAGGCTCTTCCTTGTCTCTGCTCAGTCCTTTATTCCCATCCTCAGCACCCCTTCACACTCCATCCACTCCACCCAGGTTTTCTCCTCTCTGCCCATTGCAAAAGTTCTACTCATTTTGGCTTTTCTCACTGTCCTCTGAATTGGTGGGCATCCCCTCCCTTCTGTCTTCTTTTCTTGTATGAACCCCTCATCTCTGAGTCCCTCTAGGCCAATGATTCTCAACCCCTGAAAGCACATTAGATTAAGTAGCTTTATAAAAATATCAATACCTTGATGCAACCCTAGACCAATTAAGTCAGAATCTATTGGGTGTGAGGCCAGGATAGCAGTATGTTTTAAAAACTCCCAGGCTGATTTTATTGTATATTTAGTGTTGAGAACCACTGTGCTAGAATCTTCAAGTCGCTTGCCTCAAAGAAGAGGCTGTAGGAAGATTCCTTGATTAGTTTGCAGAAGAGCCACAGGACATAGATGTGTCTCCCAATGGGGAAAATGAGCAGAAATGAGATAATTAGAGACTGGTGATGGTCATGGTGGGGAAGGAAGTGTACATTACAAACTGAAAGCCGTCAGTCCTCCCTACATTATTCCTCATTGGGTATTTACTTATAATCTGTTCTTCCTGCTTCCTGTGATAGTGTCATACACCTTTATGTGTTCTCTTCTTAGTTCAGAAATATCCTAGATCTCTTGAGTGCACTTCATGTGTTTTTCCCCCCAAAAAAGAATAGTACCAGATGACATGACAAACACAATCTTTCCAAAATAGCAGAATATGTCCACTTCCCACAAGACCAGTTATTCTAGTCTCATCCTCCCTAAATGGTACCGTCCATCCTCTTGGTTGCTCCAACCAGAAGCCAGGGAATCGTGTTAGTATTGTCCTTCTCTACCCTCCCTTTTCCCATTCAATTGGCCAGTGAGTACTGTTGATTCTAGCTCCAAATCATCTCTTAATTTCATTTTGTCTCCTCTGGCACCACCCTAGTCTAACTGACCATCATATCTTGCTTATGTGGACTATGATAGTCATCTCCTGTTGGTACTCTGGCCCACAGTCTCATTGCCCCTCCAGTCTTCTGGGTACGCTGTTCCCTCCCTCCACAGGCCCATTGCATAAGTTGTTCTCTCAATTTGTAACACCTTCTGCCTGGGTTATTCTTGCTCAATCTTCGCTTCTCAGCTCCAGATTACTTGCTGAAAGAAAGCCTTGTTGGTCCCCAAGACTAGATCAGGGTCCCACTTTGTCACTCATATCACATCTGGCACATAATCAGTGTTCTTTGAACATTTGTTGCATTGAATGGGTGAGTGAGTGGATTGGGTGGATGATGAATTAAGAATCAGAGCCAAAGGAAGTATTCAGATGTGAATCCCTTGAGCCCCTCAAATACCAAAATAGTACTAAAGGGTTTACATGAAAAGGCAACAGTCTTAACTCCTAACTGTAGCCCAACTTCGTGGAGGTAACCATTCTAAACATCTTATTTTCCATTCTCTTGGTGAGCAATTCTGAGAATTGCTTTGATTAACCAACAGGAAGCTTTCAGGCCTGGGATTTATGGCCCAGTGCAAGGTAGATGTAGCTTGATGCAGAAGTAAAAAGAAGCATGAGCTTTTAAATCACTAAGGATGCAAAGTGAATCCCAGCTCTGCCAGTTCCGGACTGTATGACCTTGAGCATTCTTCTTTGGAACAGTCACATTTTCTTGTATGTAAAATGAAGCAATTAGTCCCTTACAGTTCTAGGCATCTAGTTCTGCCTCTTTCTTTGTCCTCCTTCCTTTTCCCTAGGAATGTTTTGAAGAGGACCCAGGGCGCAAGTGGATGGATGGTTTGCTCAGTAACCTGGGGTGCGAGAGTGGCTCCCACATGGGACCCTTCATCGATAGCTACCGCTGCTTCCAGCCAAAGCAGAAGGGGGCCTTCACCTGTTGGTCAACAGTCAGTGGTGCCCGCCATTTGAACTATGGCTCACGGCTTGACTACGTGTTGGGGGATAGGACCCTGGTCATAGACACCTTTCAGGCCTCCTTCTTGCTGCCTGAGGTGATGGGCTCTGACCACTGCCCTGTGGGTGCAGTCTTAAATGTATCCTCTGTGCCAGCAAAACAGTGCCCACCTCTGTGCACCTGCTTCCTCCCCGAGTTTGCAGGTACCCAACTCAAGATCCTACGATTCCTGGTTCACCTCAAACAAGATCCTGTGTTCAAGCAGTCAGCACTACAACCCAGCAATCAAACACAGGTACACGTGCGTCAAAACAAAGCCCGTGTGCGCTCAACTAGGTCCCGGCCAAGTAAAACTGGCTCCAGTAGAGGCCAAAAAAACCTGATGAGCTACTTCCAGCCATCCTCCAGTCGCCCCCAAACTTCTAACTTGGATCTTCCTAGCCTGGGCACCCTTGTGACCCCAAAGACCTCAGAAGAAGACGTGGTGGCCAATGTGGTGGAGGGGCAGGCCAAGGCTTCAGAGGCCAAGGATGAAAAGGAGATACGGACCTCATTTTGGAAGTCTCTGCTTGGGGGGCCCTCGCCCATGCCCCTCTGTGGGGGACACAGGGAGCCATGTGTATTGCGAACTGTAAAGAAGCCAGGACCCAACTTGGGCCGCCACTTCTACATGTGTGCCAGGCCCCAGGGTCCTCCCACTGACCCCTCTTCCCGCTGCAATTTCTTCCTCTGGAGCAGGCCCAGCTGAACCAACCCAGGCTTAGAGATGTCTGACATAGTCAACCTTGTATATGATCTGAGGCCAACTTCCTCCTAAGCTGCCTCCTCCTTCCTTCCTCTTCTTTCTCCTCCTCCTCATTCACCTTCCTCAAGGACCCTTCCCCTTTCCTCTTTTTCTTCTTCCTCCAAGGCCTCCTTTTTTCTCCCTGCTTAGTTCCTCGTTGGTGAACTTGTGCCTTAATGCTTGTGACCCAGTCCCCCACCCCACTTCCCACCTTCCTCTCAGAAGTATACTGGAAGCAGTTGCCCCAGGAAGTTGTAATTTTAAACCCCTTCCTACCTTGTTGGAAAATGTATCTGTGCCTAAATAAAGTCCGTGTCTTTGTTGTAGTGCACTGTGTCATATGGACATTTTGGATGTGCCACATAAAGTTGAGTTAGATGTTATCTCAGTCCCGGGTTTGAACTCCTAAGGAGAAGGGATGAAGGAGGAGTGGTGAGCACCATAAAGGTGCTCTGTTTAGTTGGGGTTTCCTGTACTGCTGAGGTTGGATCATCAAGGGAGGTGGGTATGGTGGGACAGAAAGCTCAGGTGGACTGTGTGAAAGTTAATCACTCAGTCATGTCCAACCCTTTGTGACCCCGTGGACAGTAGCCTGCCAGGCTTTTCTGTCCATGGGATTCTCCAAGCAAGAATACTGTAGTGGGTTGCTGTTCCCTTCTCCAGGGGATCTTCCCGACCCAATGATTGAACCTGGGTCTGCTGCATTGGCAGGTGGATTCTTTACAGTCTTGAGTCATCAGGGAAGCCCCGGGCTGTGTAGCTTTAAACCAATGTTTCCCAACTGATGTGTCTCACTCACAGCTGCCACAAATACGTTAAAGGGTGGAAAGAAATGGATCCCTCAAACCTAGAGTTGCCAGACAGGACCAGGAATTAATTGCACAAGTATTAGGAAAGATTGCCTCCTAGGCAGGTAATATTAATTCACCCAAGTGTGCCATGCACATGTTTTCAGTGTGTTATGACCTAGAGAGGTTGGGAGCCTTGCCTTGAACAAGTTGCTTGCTATAGCCAAGCCTCTTTCCCACCTTGGGAAATAGAACTGATAAGTCCTGTTCTATAAGGTGCTGTGGGAAGCAAAGAGAATAATGGATTGAGGAGAATATCCATTCTCTTTGTTGGAAAATACCTTCAAGCTTTTGGGGAACCACTCCTTTCCTCCAGGCAGATTCGTTTGGGCTGATTCCATCTCCTTGCTTCAGGGGCTACCTGGGGCCAAAGTTTTCAGGTCTACAGAATGAAAAGTCAATCCTTGGATTTTTGGTGAAACCATGGGGAAAGAGCCATTTAATATAAATCTTCCAAGTGTCCTGGCTCTTTGTGCAACTCAGTGTGTAGTTTTTGGCCTCTCCCTCTGTCTGAATCTGTTTCCCTCTCAGTAAAATGGGATGGTCAGATCAACAGGTGATCGGTGGTTTCCTCATGGATCTGCCACTTGTCTGAGGGATACAGGTATAATGCAGTTACCTGTTCTCTGTCAAACAAACAGCTACAAATGCTACACTTTGCTCTTTATTTTCAGACTCAAGTCAGCTAAAGACACACAAAGCAGAGGACAGGAGGCGGCCCAGCTTCAAGTGAAGTGCAGATGGAGTGGGGATCCAAAGCAGCTGGTTTCTTAGGCATAAGTGGTGACATACTGGGGTCCCATGTTCCCAAAGTAGGAACGTTCCCACTCACTCATGAGCTCGAAGTGTACAGGACGGCGGCAGAAATTGCAGGCAGCTATAGATATATCCTGGAGGGGGAGTCCCACCTCAGTCCAGGCATCTAGCAGCTTCTCTGAAGGTGATGAGGGGAAGGGAGGGAAATAATTGGTTAGAGTATGTCTTAATCCCTGTGCCACATTACAGATGTGCCAAGATATTGATCCCCTCAACCCTTTGAGATATCTCAGAACTAGAAATAGCCACATTAGTTTGCTCCTTTGTGTGATGTGAATACTACCATTTGTGTATGGGTGCTGTGATGTATAAAAGTTTGAGAAGCACTCATGTGACATAATTTGAAGCTGTACTGGCCTGGCCTGAACCACTTCCTAAGTACATGACATGGTGCAACTCAAGAAGCGAATCCATCTACTTGGAAACTCAGCCTGGTGAGGAAGATGACATTGACAGTAAATATACAGTGTCATCAGTATTGTGACCTGGGAGCCTGGGGCAGGGGTTTTTCCTAGAAGGAGTGGGGAGCCCAGAGGACAGAACCTGACCTCTCTGTCAGAAGTACCTCAGTTGTGTCCTGGGGCTCTGTCCCTGGCTCTTTTTTCATGCTTACTCTCTGTGTGATCTCATCTAGTTTCATGGCTTTAAACACCATGTATATGCTGGTGATTCTGAAATTTTCATATCTAGCCCAAAGCTCTTTCCTGAACTCTAGACTTATATATCCAACTGCCTTTCTATATCTTCACCTGGATATCTAATAGGCATCTGTAACTTAACATGAGCACAACTGAGCTACTGATCTCCCTACCCTCCACCAAGTCTACCCTACTTTCAGCGATAACCATCTCAGTTGATGGCAATGCCAGTTGCTCAGTACAAAAATATTTGAGCTATCCTTAATTTTCTCTTTCTCTCCTATGACACATCCAGTTTATTAGCAAAAACCATTGGTTCTACCTTCAAAATCTGACCACTTCTTACCAACAATGCTATCCTCAGGTCTGAGCCACCATCATTTTTTCATTTTTTAATTCTGAAGATGTTTTATTAAAAAGCAAATTCTTTGCTATGTGACATCCAATGACTTGGGAATTTTAATCCCTTCTTTTGTCACCATCATTTCTTAACCTGGAATATCACAGTAGCCCCCTAATGGATCTCCCTGCTCCCACTCTTTCAGTCTGTTCTCAACATAGAAGTCAGAGAAACTCTTGAAACCTGAATCAGATTCAGATATGTTACTCATCTGCTTAAATCCTTCAGAAGGCTTTCTATTTCAGGGTTCCCTGGTGGCTCAGACAGTAAAGTGTCTGCCTACAGGGTGGGAGACCCGGGTTCGATCCCTGGGTCAGGAAGATCCTCTGGAGGAGGAAATGGCAAACTACCCCAGTACTCTTGCCTGGAAAATCTCATGGACGGAGGAGTGTGGTAGGCTACAGTCCACGGGGTCGCAAAGAGTTGGACACGACTGAGTGATTTCACTTTTCTTTCACTTTCAGGGTTAAAGCCATAACCCTTCCAGTGGCCTGCAGTACCCTACACTGTCTGATCCATATTGCTCCTCCTCAGTTTTCTATCTCTTTCCCTCTTATTCACACCATTCCATCCATACTCATCTACTTATTGTTCTTCAAATACAAGAGGAATACTGCTGTGTTAGGGTCTTTCCTGTTTTAGGCTGTTCTCTCTGCCTGGGATGCTCTTCTCTTATATTTCTTTCCAGCTGACTCCTTCACTTCCTTTATATCTTTGCTCAAGTGTCACTTTGGTGGTCTCTATCCGTAGCACTCTATTTAAGGCTGCAAGCTTCCTCTCCAAGCTAGCCCCTGTACCTGCCCCCAGCACTTTCTATCCCCCTTTTCCCGCTATATTTCCCCCCATAAATGCTTAGAATTACCATGCTATTTAATTTGCACTTATTTTTAAGTGTTCCTTTTTTAATTATCTCCTTCTACTAGTATGTAAGCTCCAGAAGATTTTGTGTCTGTTTTGTGTAGTACTGAATCCCCAGCACCTGGAACAGTATCTAGCACACAGTAGGTACTCTATAATTATGTGTTGAAAGAATGAGTGAAAGATGCCTGATTACATCTAGAAGATGAAAACAGGTAAGTCAGAGTAAGGGATGAGGGAAGGCATTCTACTCAGAAGGAAGCATCATTAACAAAATCCCAGAGGTAAGAGGCTAGAGCTAAGTGAGGGAAATGTAAGTCATTCAGAGTAGCTGGAGAAATAAAATGAATGTGGGGAAGAAGAGAAAGCATAGAATGCCATGTTGAAGGCATTGAATGCTATGCCAAGGAGGTTTGACTATTCTCCAGGCCAGTGTCTCCAGTTTGGGGGCTATACATCCTATTAGTACAAAAGTTCTAATACCTACTTCCAATGTATGTATTTTTTATATACTACATACATATATCATTGTCAGTCTGTATATTAGAGATCAGTATCAGTAATGCTTAATTTCCTATTTTTTAAGACAAAAAGTAAATATACAATTCTAATAAATCCCCTTACCCTATGGATTATCTTGCATACCTCACCTTGGAGACCACTGCTCTAGTCTAGACAGTAGGGAAATATGAAAAGGTTTAAACTAGGGAGCTATGTGGTCAGATATTTAGAAAAATCCCTCTGATGGTAAGTATGGATAAGGGATTAGAGAAAAGCAGGAGAATTAGTTAGGAAGAAATCACATTGACATGGATTAAAGAAGTAGCAATGGAGAAATGAGATTTGAGAGAGATTGTAGAGAACATTTGCAAGATTTCATGATGGGTTGGCTATGACATTGAAGGACTGACTGGCGGAGTCATGGTGAATGCCTCTCATATTTCTTTCCTGCAAAAGCCCAGCATAAGTGGACACTTAGAAAACTGAGAATACTGAAAGCTCTATAATTGAAGCCTAGCACAAAGAAGGCTGAGCAAGAGGTCCAGAAGTCTAAATCATTAGCTCAGAGAGGTGATAGATCTATTGGTATGAGCATGGAGGTAGAAACAGACTCTCCAGTTCAAACCTAGTAGCTATGTGACTTTCGACCAGTTACTATGTATTTTGATACCTCAATTTCTACATATATAAAATGGAAATGCTAATAATACCATCTCTACTCCATGAGGATTAGATGAGTTAATACGTGTAAAGTATTTAGAACAGTTCTTGACACATGGTAAGTACTTAATAAGTGTTGGCTAGCATTATTTGATGCTTTTAAATGAATGAATGAATGGCATCTACCTGTCTTGTTTTCCCAGTACTCTCATTCTGCATATGCTCCACACAAACAAAATGCTGTAGCTAATGTATGCCCTCCATTTTCCTATCTCTAGGTCTGTGCTTATTGAATTCCCTTGTTCTGAAATATCCTTACACCATACCATGGGTACTTCAAGGTACAGCAGAAAGACTTCCTTACCTATGAAGCCTACTTAATTTCACCCTTCTTACCCTCTCTGGCCATAAATTAACACTCTCCTTTTAGCTCCCAGAGTACTGGAGTTCACCACACTGGACCAGTACCACATGTTTATGTCTGTCTCCTTTGCTATGCCATCAACTGCCTATGTGTCTTTCACCCAACAGACCTAGAATAAGAACCTGCTCTATGCTGGCCCTGTACCCAGAAGGAATCCAGTAAACTTTAGGTGAATTGGGCACCTTAAGGATAAAACCCAAGCTATTCAGCTCTACAAGCCTCCAAACTGTGTGTTGTCTTTGCAGATTCATAGGTAAACACTCCCCTACCTTATTCCATTCTTACTTTCCTACATTCCAGTAATATCTGCTTATTCTTGATATGTCCAAGGCTACTTCTCATCCTCTTCCTTGCCTTTCCCAATGCTCTTGCTTCTACTGGGAATATCTCTTCTGCATCCTCTTTCTTCTCTTGGTCCAATACCACACCCCTTCGCAAGACTCAGCTCAGGTTGTCACCTCCACTAAGAAGCCTATACTGAATCCCACAGGTTGCATCATGCCCCTTTTCTGTTCATACACCTCCCCCATGCATTCTTTTTGTTGAACTTCAATCACTCCTTGAAGTCATTGTTTGAGTCTGCTGTGGTCTCCTCAACAAAACTGAAGCCCTATGAGTATAGGAACTGTTTCTTATTCATTTATGACTCTAGTATAGGGTATAGGGTCTAGCACATAATAGATGTTTCAGAAATATATTTTTAAACTGAATGGCATCCACTGTCAACTTCTTACGGTAATGGGGCTGAAGGAAAGAAGAGTGCTGTAGACACCAATGTTGAGGACTTACCCACAAAGTCTTCCATCATCTGAGGGCTGTGGTGGGGGGAGGGTGCCAAGCGCAGCAGCTCCTCACCCCGGGGGACAGTTGGGTAGTTGATGGCCTGCACATAGATGCCATGCTTGGAGAGCAGGAGATCACAGATCCTGCTGTTCAGCACTGCATCACCCACCTGGACCCAGGAGAAAAGCTTGTCAGTATCTGCTCCCCTGGCCCCACTATTGCTAGCTCTATTAAGCAGGTGGAGGGAATCAGATCAAGGAACTCCACTGAACTTGGGGGCATATATTTTCAAAAGAGTCTTAGTCAGTGGCAGGTCTAAAATCTCTTATCAAGGAGTTGCTCAGTGGCAGCAATCTGACTTAAGATACATGCATCCCAATGTTCACAACAGCGCTACTTACAATAGCCAAGACATGGAAACAATTCAAGTTCCCATCAACACATAATTGGCTTAAGAACGTGTGGGGTGTGTATGTGTGTATATACACACACACACATGCATATGTGCATACATGCATAAAATTGAATATTACTCAGCCACAAAGAAGTGAAATATTTTCATTTGTGGAAACATGGATGTACCTAGAGAATATTATACTAATTGAAGTGAGTCAGACAGAGAAAGACAAATATATCACTTATATGTGGAATCTTAAAAAATAATACAAATGAATCCATAACCAAAACAGAAACATACTCATAAAAAACAAACTTATGGATGCCTAAGGGGAAAGAGGGGCTTCCCAGGTGGCTCAGTGGTAAAGAATCTGCCTGCTAATACAGGAGACATGGGTTTGATCACTGGGTTGGGAAGATTCGCTGGAGAAGGAAATGGCAACCCATTCCAGTATTCTTGCCTGAGAAATCCCATGGATAGAGAGACCTATGGCAGTCTATGGTCCATGGTGTCGCAAAACAGTTGGTTGGACATGACTTAGTGACTAAACAACAACAATGAGGTATAAGGGAGGGATAAATTAGGAGTATGGGAATGATAGGGAAGGAACACAGCCCTGCCCATCAACAGAAAATTGGATTAAAGATTTACTGAGCATGGCTCCACCCATCAGAACAAGACTCAGTTTCCCCCTCAGTCAGTCTCTCCCATCAGGAAGCTTCCATAAGCCTCTTATATTTCTCCATCAGAGGGCAGACAGAATGAAAACCACAATCACAGAAAATTAACCAATCTGATCGCATTGATCATAGCCTTGTCTAACTCAATGAAAACATGAGCCATGCCATGTAGGGCCACCCAAGATGGACGGATCATTGTGGAGAGTTCTGACAAAACGTGGTCCACTGGAGAAGGGAACGGCAAACCACTTCAGTATTCTTGCCTTGAAAACCCCATGAACAGTATGAAAAGGCAAAAAGATAGGACACTGAAAGATGAACTCCCCATGTTGGTAGGTGCCCAGTATGCTACTGGAGAAGAGTGGAGAAACAACTCCAGAAAGAATGAAGAGATGGAGCCAAAGCGAAAACAACACCTAGTTGTGGATGTGACTGGTGATGGAAGTAAAGTCCAATGCTGTAACAACAATACTGCATAGGAACCTGGAATAGTAGGTCATGAATCAAGGTAAATTGGAAGTGGTCAAACAGGAGATGGCAAGAGTGAACATCAACATTTTAGGAATCAGAGAACTAAAATGGACTTGAATGGGTGAATTTAACTCAGATGATCATTATATCTCCTACTGTGGGCCAGAATCCCTTAGAAGAATTGGAGTAGCCCTCATAGTCAACAAAAGAGCCCAAAATGCAGTACTTTGATGCAATCTCAAAAATGACAGAATGATCTCTGTTCATTTCCAATGCAAAACATTCAATATCACAGTAATCCTAGTCTATGCCCCAACCAGTAATGCTGAATAATCTGAAGTTGAATGGTTCTATGAAGACCACAAGACCTTCTAGAATGAACACCCAAAAAATATGTTCTTTTCATTATAGGGGACTGGAATGCAAAATGAGGAAGTCAAGAAACACCTGGAATAACAGGCAAATTTGGCCTTGGAGGACAGAATGAAGCAGGGCAAAGGCTAATAGAGTTTTGCCAAGAGAATGCACTGGTCATAGCAAACTCCCTCTTCCAACAACACAAGAGAAGACTCTACACATGGACATCACCAGATGATCGACACTGAAATCAGATTGATTATATTCTCTGCAGCCAAAAATGGAGAAGCTCTATACAGCCAGCAAAAACAAGACTGGGAGCTGACTGTGGCTCAGATCATGAACTCCTTATTGCCAAATTCAGACTTAAATTGAAGAAAGTAGGGAAAACCACTATACCATTCAGGTATGACCTAAATCAAATCCCTAATAATTATACATTGGAAGTGAGAAATAGATTCAAGGGATTAGATCTGATAGACAGAGTGCCTGATGAACTATGGACAGAGATTCATGACATGGTACAGCAGACAGGGATCAAGACCATCCCCAAGAGAAAGAAATTCAAACAGACAAAATGCTTGTCTGAGGAGGCCTTACAAATAGCTGTGATAAGAAGAGAAGTGAAAAGCAAAGGAGAAAAGGAAAGATATACCCATTTGAATGCAGAGTTCCAAAGAAGAGCAAGGAGAGATTAAAAAAAAAAAAACAAAAAAACCTTCCTCAGTGATCAACACAAAGAAATAGAGGAAAACAACAGAATGGGAAAGACTAGAGATCTCTTCAAGAAAATTAGAGATACCAAGGGAACATTTCATGCAAAGATGGGCACAATAAAGGACAGAAATGGTATGGACCTAACAGAAGCAGAAGATATTAAGAAGAATACACAGAAGAACTATACAAAAAAGGTCTTCACAACCCAGATAATCATGATGGTGTGATCACTCACCTGGAGCCAGACATCCTGGAATGTGAAGTCAAGTGGGCCTTAGGAAGCATCACTATGAACAAAGCTAGTGGAGGTGATGGAATTACAGTTAAGCTATTTCAAATCCTAAAAGATGATGCTGTAAAAGTGCTGCACTCAATCTGTCAGCAAATTTGGAAAACTCAGCAGTGGCCACAGGACTGGAAAAGGTCAGTTTTCATTCCAATCCCCCCAAAAAAAACATTGCCAAAGAATGCTCAAACTACTACACAATTGCACTCATCTCACACACTAAAAAATAATGCTCAAAATTCTTCAAGCTAGGCTTCAACAGTATGTGGACCATAAAATTCTAGATGTTCAAACTGAATTTAGAAAAGGCAGAGGAACCAGAGATCAAATTGCCAACATCTGTTGGATCATCGAAAAAGTGAGACAGTTCCAGAAAAACATCTTCTTCTGCTATATTAATTACACCAAAGCCTTTGACTGTGTGGATCACAACAAACTGTGGAAAATTCTTCAAGAGATGGGAAAACAAGATTACCTGACTTGCCTCATGAGAAATCTGTATGCAGGTTAAGAAGCAATAGTTAGAACTGGACATGGAACAACAGACTGGCTGCAAATTGGGAAAGGAGTAAGTCAAGGCTGTCTAAACGCTTGGCTGGATGAAGAACAAGCTGGAATCAAGATTTCCAGGAGAAATATCAATCACCTCAGATATGCAGATAGCACCACCCTTACAGCAAAAACAAAACAAAACAAAACAAAAACACACAAACAAACAACAACAACAACAAAAAGAAAACAAAGAAGAACTAAAGAGCCTCTTGATGATAGTGAAAGAGGAGAGTAAAAATTTGGCTTAAAACTAAACTTTCAGAAAACTAAGATCTTGGCATCTGGCCCCATGACTTCATGGCAAAGAGATGGGGAAACAATGGAAATAGTGACAGACTTTATTTATTGGGGCTCCAAAATCGCTGCAGATGGTGACTGCAGCCATGAAATTAAAAGATGCTTGCTCCTTGGAAGAAAAGCTGTGACCAACCTGACAGCATATTAAAAAGCAGAGACATCACTTTGCCAATAAATGTCTGTCTAGTCAAAACTTTGTTTTTTCCAGTAGTCATGAATGAATGTGAGAGTTGGACTATAAAGAAAGCTTAGCGCCAAGGAATTGATGCTTTCAAATTGTGGTGTTGGGGAAGACTCTTGAGAGTCCTTTGGACAGTAAGGAGATCTGACCAGTCCATCCTAGAAGAAATCAGTTCTGAATATTCATTGCAAGAACTGATGCTGAACCTGAAACTCCAAAACTTTAGCCACCTGATGCGAAGAACTGAGTCATTTGCAAAGACCATGATGCTGGGAAAGATTGAAGGCTGGAGGAGAAGGGGGATGACAGAGGATGAGATGGTTGGATGGCATCACCACTCAATGGATATGAGTTTGAGTAAGCTCCAGGAGTTGGTGATGGATAGGGAAGCCTGGCATGCTGCAGTCCATGGGGTCACAAAGAGTCAGACACTACTGAATGGCTAAACTGAACCGAACTGATGGGATTAAACAGATAAAAGTTACTACCCATAAAATAGATAAGCAACAAGGATTTACTATATAACACAGTGAACTAATGGAAAATAATCTAGAAAAAAATGTAACTGAATCACTTTGCTGTACACTTGGAACTAACACAATATTGTAAGTCAACTATATGCTGTGCTATGCTTATTAGCTCAGTTTTGTCCAATACTTTGTGACCCCATGGGCTGTAGCCTGCCAGGCTCCTCTGTCTGTTGGGATTCTCCAGGCAACAATACTGGAGTGGGTTGCCATGCCCTCCTCCAGGGGATTTTCCCAATTCAGGGACTGAACCTAGGTCTCCCTCATTGCACCCAGATCCTTTACTATCTAAGCCATCAGGAAAGCCCAGGAATGCTGGAGTAGGTAGCCTATCCCTTCTCCAGGAGAACTTCCAGACCCAGCAATCGAACTGGGGCCTCCTGCAGTGGAGGCAGATTCTTTACCAGCTGAGCTACCAAGAAAGCCCCAAGTCAACTATACTTCAATTTAAAAATTAAATGGGGTAGAAGTGCTTCTAGGGACCTTGTCTTGAAGCTGTTTGTAGAGGAAGCATACTTAGCTAGTATGTTAATTTGGGGTAGTTCTGAGTAAGAAGATAAAACCCCAAGCAACTTCTGGGGTGTTGTCACTGGGCTAATTAAACATATTTGCAAAAGTAGTGTTTCAAAGGAACACTGAACTAGCCCAAGGAACAGGACAGTCTACTAACCATGAGATAATAGCTAATGTAAAAAAAAAAAAAAAAAGACTAGTTAATCCAGAATGACTGATAATTTTCCAAAAGGGAAAGAAAACTGATGATAAGGAGGATGGTTAACAAGAAAACAGTTAGCAGGAACAGGTTTCAGTTTGCTAAGTGCGGGAAGGCTCCCAGGAGAGATGGTGGAGACAGCAATGGGCAATGTAGGACTCTTACCCGAATGGGGATGATGTGGCTGGGGCATGGGATGACAGGAAGGCCCCTGTCCATTAGTAGCTGACGCATGTGCTTGACATTGCGTTGGTGGGCCCTTCTCAGGGCTTGGCCCTCCTCTCCCTTGAGTAGTCGCACGGATTCCAGAGCCCCAGAGAGCACCATGGGAGGCAGTGAAGTGGTGAAGATGAAGCCAGCAGCATAGGAACGTACCGTGTCAACCAAGTCACGGGTGCTGGCAATGTAGCCACCCACACAGCCAAAGGCTTTGCCTGGAGACAAGGAAGAGAATGAGGAGGTTATGAACAGATCCCATTACCAGCCCCCTGAGGAACAGGGTAACTCAAGGCAGTACACTAGAAGCTGGAGCTCCAGACTCCCTTATCATCTTTCTTGTCTGTGACAAGCAGACAGAGCTGATAGTTGTGCCGCTTTGCGATAAGACTTGCAAGCCCTGCCATGTGTAATGACTAGATATGCCGGAACTGGGTGGGGACCTTCAACTGGTTAGATCCAAAAGTAGAGCTAAATGGAGCTTGGAACTGGGGTGGGGAAGGAGTTTTGATCCACAACTCCACTCACTGAGTTGAACTTGGTAATTTGGCCCAGCTCAATGGTCTTCTCAAAAAATCTTCCAGACTTTGTCAACAATTTTTCAGTGGGATGGGAGTGGGAGGAGAGAATCCAAGTGTTCTATAGCCTGGGCCATAAATTCTATGCAAATAGCTTTTGCGACTTTGTGGAGGAGGAAGAAAACGTTCTTCTAGGGACTTCTTTTCTGGATTGTATATAAGGGTAACCCAAGGGACTCACTCACCAAGAGTTCCAGAGATGATGTCAATCTTGTGCATAATTCCATCACGCTCCCCAATCCCAGCACCCCGGGACCCATACAGCCCTACAGCATGAACTTCATCCACGAAGGTCAGAGCCCCATACTGGTGGGCCACATCACACAATTCCTCCAGGGGACAGATGGCACCTGAGCAAAGTCATGAATAGAGGTAGATCATAACCCTTCTCCAGTTCCATCTCCAGCATGGAATTTGTGGCGCATAACAACTATAGGTTGGGAAAGGGGGAGGGTGTGCACCCTTAGTTGTGGCTATGCCAGACTTCTTCATATGTGTTGATTGAGTTCACCCTACTATCACCCAAGTTGTGTGTGTGTGCATTTTCCTCAGCCTGTGATTAAGGTTTACTTTTCTGTCTTTCTATTTTTACTTCATTCTGATAATATCTGTCCTCCTGCTTATGCTATTTTCCAGCCTCTCTCTGCCTTTCCACCCCTCACAAGTCTGTGTATTTGCATCAAGGATTGGCACTAGCCTACATGATGCCTTTGTTTAAATAAATTAAAAAAAAATTCTCCTTTTGCTCCAGGTTAATGTTTTCAGATCTCACTCACCCTCTCTGCCAAGTGCTATTGTCAGATGTGTCAATATCATTTTTTCACTGGTCTTCCATATTTCTATCTTTCTGACTTTTTGCCACTCTCTCTTTTTATGGCTATTTCCAACTTTGTTTCTGTGTCTCTATTTTCTATCTCTGTCTTTGTTTTTCTCCCTCCTCTCCCCCCTTCCTCTGTCTCTTTGTCAGTGTCTCTATCCCTCCTTCCCTCACTCACCTTCCTCCTCACTTCTGTTCTCTCTTTCTTATTGTTTGTATCCCTTCATGTCTACCTTTCTGACTTTAGACTTTTTTCTCTGTATCTCTGTCTCTTTCTGAGTTTCTTTGTGCCTCTGTTTCTGTCTTTTCTGTTTCTGTAGGAATATATTTGTTTCTCATCTCTGTCAGTGTTGTTACCTGAGGGTACCCTCCCATAGACTCGGTCTCGATGTATTGAATGAAAGTGAATTAGAAGTAATCTGTATGTTCCTGTACATTTTCCATGCAGATTTACCATTTTCCCCTGTTATTCTGTGCTGATAATTGTTTATAAGGTCTTCAAATGTCTGTGAATTTCATGCACAGATTTTGTGACCACTCTACATATACAAGAACCCATACATCTGTCATTCCCCATTCCTGGAAACTAATGGTGCAGGGAAGTGGAATACAACAGGAACTTCTTCATGTGGGAACAGGGACTCCAGGCTAGGATTAAAGTTTATGAGCAGCTGGTGGGACAACAGGAGGGGAGAAAACCACAAGAGTTGGAGTCCAAGACTAAGAGGACAGTGTAATGGTTCAAGCATCATTTCAATGGGAGGAATTCAGCCCTAAGTTGACAGTTTCGGCAGGGTTTCCACCATTCACTAAATAAAGAACCATTCATTTGCAAATGTAAGGAAGTAGAATGGTCCCAACATTCATTGTTTCTGGTTTTCACTACAGAAATAATGATTTAGAGTAGTCTCAGTGGTAGAAATATGATCATTGCTGGTTGTAGAAATGTGGACGAGGGCATGACAGTAAGTTTTTATATATATTCACTCAGTTAAATACTCTCGGTCACTCTATTAATTATCATCTCAATTTTTAAAGATAAGGCAACTGAGACACAGCAATTAAGAAACTTGTCCAAGCTAGTAAGTTGTCATGCTGGGATTTGAACATGGATAGTTTGGTTCAACAGCTTGTGCATCACCATTACTTGATGTGATGGCACTTACACTGGCTAAATCAGAGAGTACAGTGGACTCTCCTTTGTTTCACTTGGAAAAGTGACAAATTGAAATGAATTGAGGATCTCTTCACTTTAAGAAACCCAGAAGATTATGCCTAAAATAGGCGATTTCTGCCTAAGAGGGACAACAATACAATGATTTGAGCATTGTTTCAGTTGGGGAAAGGAAAGAGGTAGGATGATAAAGGTGATTTATTTCTACTTAGATCATGATAAATAGAATGTCTTCCATCATCTCTTTCAAGCAGATATTTTACCTTGAGGAAAGCTGAAGTTCAGAGAGTTAAAGAGTTACCCAAGGTCACTGAGCTGGTAAGTGCTAGAGATAGGACTTGAACCAAGATCTGTCTGACTTGAAAACCTGTTTTGAGTCCAGTGCTACATATTGGACCCTAAAAAATCTCCCAGGTACTGGTTTGTGAAAATTTTTGCTGCAGGAACCAGACACTGGGATGATTGATCTGCACATCATTTCTAATGGAAGGAGCATCGTATGAAGGAATTGGACTCATACATCCTAGGGTTCGGATACACACTTTGGCACCAGTTTACTGAGCCAGCCAAGGTAACTTGGGTACTCTCTCTGCGCTTCATTTTCTTAAACTTTGAAGTCAGTGTAATAGCTGTCTCTATCCTTTGGCATTTACTGGTTATGTGACCTTGGGCAAGTCACTTCACTTCTTTGTGTTTCAGTTTCCTCATAGAAATAGAAATAATAATAGCACTTACCTCAGAATTTTTGTGAAGATTAAGTGAATTAATACATTTGAAATACTAATAATTTTGCTTGGTACATAATAAACATTCTATAAATGTTAGTTATTATCATTATCATCTTAGTTTTTGTGAGACCTATGTTAGTAAACATGCACTCACACATATGCTTACCATCCATGGAGTGAACAGTCTCGAAGGCCACAATTTTGGGTGTCTCAGGATTGGACTTCTTTAGAAGTTTCTTCAGGTGGTCAGGGTCATTGTGCCTGAAGACAAACTTGGCTGCTCCACTATTGCGGATACCTTGGATCATGGAAGCATGGTTGCCTGCATCCGAGTAAATCTCGCACCCTGAAGAACCAGATGCATAATGCTTAAGCTTCTATCCCAGTATTCACATTTCAACTTCAAGATTGACTTGGCAGGAGCAAAGAGCTAATCCTTTCCTCCATTTGAAGCCTCTGCTCAGCTTCTCCCTTCTCCAGAAGCCTTTGTAACACCTCTTCCTCTCTTGAAAGAACTCCTCTGCCCTGAAATTCTGACCCCTACACTCTTCTCTCCAGGCATTTTAACCCTGGCTTGGACTTTGGTTCTCTTGGGGTGGAGGAAATTTAAATTTCCCAAGAATGATCTAGAGTTTCCTGAGAACAGGGCTTACCTTCCTATTCCCAGACACCAAGATTAAGCCTTAGAAAGGAGTTTATCCCAGGGAATGTTTGTTAACTTGGACTGATGATATATTCTTCCTGATTTAGATGAAATCCCACCTTTTCCAGATAGCATACTTCTGCTCATAGTTACAGGGTAGATACTTAGACTTTCACAGTTTGAATCATAACCTCATTACAAGTCAGAGCTAGAAGGGCAATTGATGACCATGGAATCTAGTCACTTTAATGTACAAGTGAGGAAGCTAAGTCTAAAGAAGGGGAGACTTTTTGTCTAGGACCTGAGGAATCCAGGGCTTTTTACTGAACAATGGTGGGAGAACAAGTAGAGGTGGGAAATTGGCAGATGGAATTGATTCCTGGGCCCCTGAACCTGCACTGACATCAAGGAATTGTGGCCTTATATTAGAGTAAGGGATCACTTCTACCTGTGGAAATCAGGCATGGCTTCCTGGAGAACCTGCTGTGAAAGATAAGTAGGCTGGAAGTTTCTTGGGAGCAGGGACCACAACTTTTTATCTTTCTGTTTCTGGTACCCAGATTAAGGCTAAGTGTACAGTAGATGTTAAGCAAACCTTTTTTGAATGAATGGATTAAAAAAACAGAATTACTGAATTTTAAGTGAGTGAATGAATATGTGAATTAGTATATTACTGAATGAAAGAATGTGAGGAGAGGTGTCAAAAGATGAGCCTGAAGAGGTAGGTAGAGGCCAGATTATTGAAGGCTTTAGAAGGCATGATAAAGAGAAGGGCAGTGGGAATCTATTAAAGGGTTTTGGGCAGAGGAATAACAAAGATGGGCTTTTATTTTTAAAATATCATCTGGTTCTTGTGAAGAATATGTTGTAGGAAGGCAAAGGTGAAATCAGGAAAATGACGTTGGTCTTAGGATGGTGGCAGAGGAAATGAAAAGAAGTTGAATTCTAATGGCTGAAGGAGTTCACTGAAGACATTTCCAAAGATATTGGCTTGAGTTGGGGTTATGTGTGGTCTTGAAAAAAGTTTCTAAGAAGCAGTAGAGATGTTTATAGTGTGCTGAAATTTTTTCAAGAAGTGAGGAAATGGGTAGCAAGTGTGGAGACTTTTCTCAGTTTGCCTGTTATAAGGAGGAGACAGAATGGCAGTAACTAGAGAGTGAAGAGGAAAAAAATTTTTTTGAGATGCAAGAGACTTCAACATGTTTAAAGAGCAGGAGAGGCTAAAGATACAGGAAGGAGAGAGGGAACTCATAGATCAAGATTCCTGATGAGGTAGAGGATGCACAGAGTACTCATGTAAGAATTAGTCAACATGAAAAATGGCACCTCTTCTACAGTGGCAGGAGATAAAGAATGAAAAGAGGCCATGTGAGAATGCTCATGAGTTTATAGGTAGTTTGAGGCAAGAAGTTGAGGACATTGCTGCCTAGGGTATTCTGTTTTCTGTGTGGTAGGAGATGAAGTAATCTGCTGTGGGTGGAGGTGAGGTGGAGGTGTAAGAAAGCTGAAGAGAATGGGGTTTGTCAAAGTTTCCTTGGTGACTTGGAGAGCTGACTATGGAAACAGAATTGCCAGAAAGCATAGAGGACAGTAGAGGTTGGGGACCATGAATTATTAGTGGCTCCCATCTAAGTAATTATATAATATCAGTATTGACACAGAGAAGGTGGAGAGTTGCATTTATCTGGGATTGGGCTATGATGGAAGAATGATAGGCATATGAGTTGAGGACATTACTGGTTAAAGGATGGGAGAGTGGGAAGATGGGATTCGGATGAGATCTGGTGTACAAGTGAAGGAATTAGCTTTAGGCAGAAGGAGACATGTGTCTTCAATTTGTAAAAGGAAAGAATGAAAAAGGGTAGATGAACAGTGAGATAAATTTGTGGGTTTAGTGGCTATAAGTTAAGGGACCTCCTGTTTGGTGGCTTCTGTTTTATTTGTTTTGTAAGATGTGAGATTATTTGCTAAGAGTGAAGGAGAAGGTAGCCACAGGTTTTAGAAGGGGAAAGAAAGTTTGAAAAAGCTGATATAGGAATATAAAAGGACTATTTATAAGTGTTGAGTTCAACTGAGTTAGGAAATGACAAATTTATGATGTTACCCTTCAGTAAGATTAGGATATAGTCATCCAGTGTTGAGGGTATGCAGGGTGGGTAAGAACAAAGGGCAATGGGAGCAAATGAACTCAGAAGACAGGGAAGGCTGATGGAGACAGTAAGCCTGGATGCAGAATACTAGCCCTGAACAAAGTTTTGGCTCTGGGCTTACCTGGCAAGATCTTGGCCAAGGTGAAGAGAGTGGAGTCATTGGCCACAAAGCAGGAAGAGAAGAGCAGGGCTGAGTCCTTCTGGTGCAGCTCAGCCAGCTCTTGCTCCAGCTCTACATGGAACTTACTGGTACCCGAGATGTTGCGGGTGCCACCAGCTCCAGCTCCATGGCGCTGCAGGGTCTCTCTGGCCAGGAGAAAACAGGGGAGGCAAGGAGAAGAAACTCTTGTCAGATACTGATAAACTGTGTAGATTTCTCTTCCTTGATAGGGGTCAATATTAACTTACTGATTCTCTATGAGTTGTGTCCTATATGACAAAGTAGAGGTCAGTATGGAGCCAATGGGGAGAAATGGGCATTCCTTCTTAGGCTGAAAGCACTCAGGGAGAGAAGGAGAAGCTAGATTGGTCTTGATTAGCTTGGAAGATATTTTAGAGGAGGTTGCACACCATCTCTGGTAATACTCATTCTGTAGCCAGAGTCAGAACTCATGGAGAGTGCAACTTGTTCAATTTCTCATCCTCTTCTTTGTAGCACTGGACACCAAAGAGTTTGGAAAACTAGGCTTGTTGACTTAGTTCCTGTCCAAGGGTTAGATTTGTTGAAAGACCTCAAGACAAAAGGGGTGTTGGGTGGAACCCAGGTTTCCACTGTCAGCTCTGCCTTTTCCTTCTATGTGTGACTTTGGCTCTTCTCTGGTTATCTCCCTGTGGGCTCATCATGGCTCAGACCCTAGTACTCACTGTGTGGCTTGCAAGACCCGAGGGTGCCGGCTCATGCCCAGGTAGTCATTACTGCACCAGACAGACACATCCTTTGAGGCCACAGATGCCTCAAAGAAGTGTTCAGCAAAGGGGTATGCATCAGCCCAGCGATTCACAGTCTTGAAAACACGATAGGTGTGGTCCTGTTTCTTCTCCATGATTTTGTCCTTAAAAAACTGGTCATAACCAAAGACATGGTCTCCTGTGGGAGTAGAGATGGGGATGAAAAGAATTCATTTTAAATTACTTCCTGGCTAGTCCATATTTTATTTAATGCAATTGATTTGGAGTTCTCCAGTTCCCCTTCCATTTATTCATTTATTTGATCAGTTATTAACTTACTGGGTCACATTAATGCTCTATTTAATTCAACCATCCCTTTGCTTACTCACTGACTCATTCACTTATTATACATTAACTCAGGCCTCCTACCCCTTTCATGGCCTCATTCCTTTTTCCAAGGTTAGTATGGCACCCTCCTTCCAGAAGTACCACCTCAAGTTTCAGTGGGAAGAGTGTTGATGGGTCTAGTTCTAGTCATAGTTCTGCTTTCCTAGTTGTGTAATATTAGCAAGTCATGAATCCTCTTAGTCTTAATTTCCTCACCTATAAAATGGGGCTAATAATATCTTCATTGCAGAATTATGACCATCTGATGACAAACAGAATGTAATACATCCAATCTAATATCTGGCATATAGTACTATTATTGTGGCTATTGTAATACAGTAGTATAGTAATAGTAGTAGTAGTAGTGAGAATAATAATTTTAAATAATATTATTATAGCCAACATTTAATAAGTGCCTATTACATGTAATACCCTCTCTTAGTAACTTTATAGATATCATTTCATTTATTCTTTATAATAATGCTATGTGGAAATTTCTATTAGCATCTCCATTTTACAAATGAGGAATAGTCTACTTCTTTAACCACTACAAAATGGAGCAACCTTATTTTTAAGACTGAAATATAATGTATGCCACCAGGCTTGTTAAGCTCCAGAACTCTATCCATGAGACAGAAATCATGATTGCTGTAGATGGCAACTTATATGGTAGGAGTGTACATTAGTAACATCTTTGCTGCAGGGGTGTTTGGAACTATGTACCAAGAGTTTTCAAAATGCACATGCTGACATACCTAGGGAAATATTTGCAGCATGTTTAGCACAAAACTTGATATCCAGAATTTATGTTTTAGAAACTCTGAAAATTACTATGTAAAATTTTAACCCAATAGAAAAGTGGGCAAAGAATATAACCAGACCATTCAATAAATGTAGTAAAAAGATGCTTAATCAGGGAAAATCAACTGCAAAAACAAGTTTTCACTCATCAAATTGACAAAGATTTAAAAGTTTGATACTATCAAGTGCTGGAGAGTGTGTGAGAATATGAATTCTCTTTGATAATTAGTACACCCCTTTGGAGGACCAGTTGGCAATATTTATTAATATTGAAAATGTGTACACCTTCACATCCTGAGATTTCCACCTCTTAGTGTCTGTTGTAGAGAAACATTTACCTATCTACATGAAGAGGTACGTTCAAGGATGTTTGTTGCACCACTGTTTGTAAGAGAAAAAACTGGAAGCAACCCAATTGAGGAATAGCTAACTAGTTTCTAGTATAGCCATATATAGTCTAAGAATACTATATATTATCTTTGGGTACATTTATATGTATGTAAAACCAACATACAATATAAAGTGGAAGAACACACACAAAAAAATTGGTATAATTACATGAAGATGCTTGGTTGATTAAATGATGTTGCATTCATGCTACAGAACACAATTCAATCATTTATAATTATTATGCAGCTCTATGTTTAGGGACATGGAATAATGCCCATGACATATTGTTAAATGAACAAAGAACAACAACAAACTGGAGCTGGAATGAGATCACATTTCTAATAAAAACATGTATGTGGAGGGAAGTGTAGTTTTGTATGTGTGTGTTCAGTCATAGGAAAATATCTGGAAAAAATATAGGAAAAAATTAATGGTGGATGGTGGAGCGCTGATTTAAATTTCCCTCTTTATATTCATTTTGTATTGGGAAGATAAAACAAATTCTGTTATGGAAAATTATTATAAACACACATAAGACAGGGGGAAAAGTTCTCTGTGAAGGATGAGTGTTTCTGAGGGAAGCATGGAGAAGAAATGATAGCAATACATCTAATATTTAATGAAACTTCATAACAAGTTAGAGGCACTTCTGTAAGTGTAATTTTATTTCCTTCTTGTAATAACTTGTTGAGGTATTAAAATCTCACTGCAAGTATATGACTTACTTTCCAAAGCATGCAGATCCAGCAAGTTCCAGCATTAAAATTTAAACTCAGACTCCCCTGGGCTCTAAAGTAATTCTTTGCCATTTCCTCTGCTGTGTCAGTGAACAGCATTTCAGCATTCCTTCCATATTCCTACCCCCTTTTACTTCCACCTCAGCAAACTCACCAGCCATGTTGTTCTGAATCAGGTGTGTGACCTTCTCTGAATTTTTCTCTGGCTCTTGGGGACTGGAGAATGGCTTCCTCAGGCTGGTTGAGGCCAGAGAGATGGGCAAGTCTGAGAGGGAGTAAGGGATCCAGTGGCCATGAAGAGAGGGAGGGGAGGGAAAGAAAGAATGTGCTGTCTTCTTTAAATTCAATACAACGTATATAAATTCAAGGTTAGGAAGTAGAGAAGCCTTGAACAGAGAGAAGAAATATTCTGAAAAGTAAGCTTTTTCTCATCTCCCCAAGTGGAGACTTATATGTCATGAAACCATTCATAAGGTGAATTACACTTTTCTTCACTAGGACTTTCCTTGGGTGAGATAACTGGAGCAGCAATGCTGAGTCTTGCACTTGGAAGATATATGCAGGATAGTGTCCCTTACTCTTCTTTTCTTTAAGTCATTAGAATTCAATTTTGAAAATTTTTGCCATACATTGACACGAATCAGTCATGGATTTACATGTGTTCCCCATCCCACTACAATATTGTAAAGTAATTAGCCTCCAACTAATAAAAATAAATGGAAAAAAATAAATAAAAAAGGAAAAATTGAAAATTTTACTCTTAATTATATCCCATAAAGTTCTGTGAAAGATGTTGACAGTATGGCCAACTCTCAAGTGTGATTATCTTGAATGGTTTGCACCAATTGAATTGACCTAACCTCAATACTCATCTAGAGAATGTACCTACTTCCAAAACTTACTCTTTTATGCAAATCCAGATTGTCATAGAGTAGTGTTGCTTATATGTGGGAGCCCAGCCTGTTGGAATCCATTTAGTCACCTGGGAGAGAGGAGGCAGAACTCTAACAGGCTCATTTTAGACTAATAGCTAAAAGTTATAGAAGCATGCATATGTGTTGGGGAGGGTGAATTTCAGTGCACAGTTTAAGCTATTGCCTACCATGGTTCTCCTAGAAAAGACTAGACTTCCATCATGGAATGTGTACCAGTTGCCTTTGGATTAGCCTAGCTCAGGACCATGATAAAATGAAATCAAGCATTAGATGTAGATGTTAGATGAAGTGGAACTTAACTCCAACCTGTCTTGAAAATCTTCACGTCTTCCTGGACTTCTGGGGCTGCTTTCTGCACAATTTTACTCTTCCCATCCTGGAGTTCCAACAGCATGAAGGGACAGTGGCTCTTGGCCCAAGATGGAGAATCTATACAAAGAGAGTAAGTGGTAGTGAATTTCTAGCTATAAGTTTCTAGCTGTAAATTTAACAATGATCACTGAGATGTACTATATCTAAAAGCTCTATCTCAGGCTATGGTAGAGACACAGAGACAGATGTATCTGGTCCCTGTGCTAAGGGAGTTCCTAAGTTGTTGGGAATGACACATACTGAAGACACATTATGAACAGTGCTGGGATAGGAGGGAAGACATGGGCTAGAAGAGGGAAGGGACATGACCCAGAATTGGAATTAGACAGGCTGGAAGTCTAGGCAGGCTTCAGAGAGGAGATGGTGTCCAAGTTAAGTGTTACATGAGAAGTTTGAGATGCTCTGGAAAAGATAATGGGACAGAGTTATTTGGCAGGAGCAAAGACATAGGAACTTAAAATGATAGTTAATCCAGACAATTTTAAGTAGTTTTAGCATGACTGGAGTATATAGAATGTGAGGGGCATGAGAATGAGACTCTTTCTAGAGATACTGATGTAAGTCAGAAGTGAGGTGTATTTTTAGGTCAGCTTATTCTTCTTTGACACTTTTCACATGAACCCTCCCAGTTATTAGGTAACGATGACCAGTATGAGTTGGAGTCTTATCTCTAGGACCCAGACATTTTCCCCCATTTGTCAGCAGTGACTTCTTACCCCCTCCAGCCTTGGTTGCCTTAAGGTGGATTTGAGAACAACTTGGTCCTTGCGTGGCCAGAATGGGACAACGTCCAATACCAAACAGGAACTGGTGAGTCTTAATCATCTTGCCCAGGAGGCCTGTGGGGCTCCGGATAAGCACTGGGCAACGCTGTAGCAACATGGCTGCTGTCACCATCTTGAGCCTGAAGTTCTGCATAAGATGTGGAAGAGATGAGATTCCACTATGAAGGCCTGGCCAAAATCCAAGGGTCATTCTTATATTTGATACTTTGCCTTTAGCTTCTCACCTGATGCTTACTCCCCTCCCCAGAAATGCCTTTACTGTTATTTCAGGCTAAGAAATTTCCCAATCTTAAAATGTACCAATGGGGCATCTGAGAGGAAGAAACAGGAAACTGATCATTAGACCAAAGAGGTAAAGAAATGAGTTCCCACTGGAGGTGAGAAAGCCTGAATTCTGATTGTTTTAGACTTGTCTACTGACCCACTCTGTGATGGTATGTATCACTGAAGTATGATTGTGTGTGGTAGGATAAGAGTTGACAACCCACCAACCCTTTGATCAACACTTAAGGCTAAGACTCTTTCTAAGAATATTGGCCTCAGCCAAATGAAAATTCAACCTGCTAATGCAGACAGATGCTGTTGACCAGGGCTCCTGAGGCTTGGCTAAGAGTCTTTCCTGAGCAGGCCCAGCCAGAGAGACAAGCTTGAGGCCACAGGTACCAATTTAAGTAGATTCAGGAAATAGAATTAAAGGGTACATGTCCCACCAGACTGGTATGTTACTATCTTTGGATTTGCTCCTGGATTTTGGAAAAGCACAAATAGAGATGTAGGTGATAACAAGCCAAGCCCCAAGGGATCTGGGAAACATCTATTGGTGAATGAAAGAGGCAGAGGCTAAAATGGATATTCATTGAATATTTTATCCAAATGTATTCAATAAATATTTATTGAATTTAAATAAGTATTTATTGAATTTATTAAATATTTATTAAATAAATGTTTATTGAATTGGGGAGTAAATTAATGAATGAGCAGGAACTCAAAGGGAAAAGAATATGGAAAGAGTCATAAGAAATGAAAAGTTAAGAAAGATAAAAGGCAGAAAGTAATAGAAAACAAAGGTGCAATGGTAGTGATGGAGTTAGAACAATAGAAATTGCAGGAGAGAGAAAGATCAAAGTCAGAAGGAAAGGGGACAGGTAGAGATAAGAACAGGAAGAAGATGACTGATCCATAACACAGAGGACAAGAGGATGATGGAAAATACAGGAGGCAGGGAAAGAGACTGAGATGAGACAAAGAGAATGAAAAAGAAGACAAAAGAGTAGAGAGGAGAGGAAAAGGATGGAGGAGAGGAATTGAGTAACAGAGAAGAAGTAGAGTTAGAAACAGATAGACAGAAGGACAAAAAAGGGATATGAGGCAAAAATCAAGGAGCATGCAGAAATATACAAAGACTCAGAAAACTAGGAGCAGGAGAGGAGAGAATCCAGCAGGGATAGAAAGTCAGTCAGCACAAAGGTAAAGGAGAAATTCTATCAGAGTCTGTGGAGATGGAGAAGAACAACAAAGAAGAGTTAGGTGAAGAGGAATTGGCCCTCCCTACTGAGAGAGATGAAAGTGAGACTGAGTGACAGGGGGAAGGGAGTAGAGACAAGATCAAAGGGTAGAGACAGAGAGGTGGCTAAGTGGGGTTGGGGGTTGGGATGAGGGAGGAATGAGAGATGTAAAAAGAAAGAGAGCTACAGATAGCAAGAGGGAGAAGTAGATTAAAAGAAAAAGGACAGCATCCAGCATCAGAGAGTGAGCCAAAATATGGGACAGGATAATAGGGGAAAGATGGAAGAATGTTTGAAGACTAAGGGCCTGCCACCACCAGGAGAGCTACTGAGTAGAACCCAACAACACCTCTACTATTTAAGGCCTTATATTTTGAGGGACAAGTGAACAGGAGGAGCTCATGCCATGTTGTTATATGGCAATATCCTTCATCTCTTTCTGAGCAATACTCTTCTCTTCTAGATCTCACAGAGCAAACACCCTCCTCCTAACTCACAAAGCAACCTCTTTCCCTTCCTTGTTCCATCGCAGAGTATCCTCCCTCCAACTCTCACAGGCTGTCATAAGAGCATAGATTGGTGTATGGAGTAGGGTATATGGATCTTGAAATTGGGAAAGGCCAAGTTGTATTGAAAAGACTAAATGAAACTCATGTTAAGATTTTGGGAAAATGCCTAAAGAAAAATGTTAGCTTTTCTTATTTTGGTTCCAGGTCTCTAACTCCTTATGTCTACCTCATATGGTAGGTAATTAATTAAATTTGATGCCTCCCTCATATCTGGATATATGAGTTTCCCTTCTCCTGCCTGCCTGCAAAGGCTAAAGTGCTTGGGGCTGAGCCTGCAGACCACAGATAAGGCTCTTGGAGTTTATCACATTTTGGGTCTGACCACTCCCCAAGCTGAGACTAGGGTGTGGGAGAGAAAAGGAGTTCTTTTCTAGAATCATGTCTGTGCATCTGGCTGGGGCTGCCCTGGCTACTGGTGGTGAGGGGGGTTGAATGGCCAAGGGAGAGAGAGGCAAAAGAGATGGTCAGGTCCCAGGCTCCTGCAAATTCCTTTCCCCAACATTAATGACAATAATGACCACATTGGGGTATGCAATGTGAAGAAAATACCCCAATATTGGAAGCAAAGTCCAGTCTTGCCTTGGGATGATGGTGAATCCCACCCACAGAATAAAAGCAGAAGTTCAGTACACACATCACCTCTAATAGGCTTTTAGCCATGATATATACTCAAGACCTGGGAAATATAGGCTACTTTTTGGAATCTGTTGAATTATCAAGCTCTTTCAAGCTTCAGTTCCAGTTTCTCTGTTCTGATACTCCTTTCCTGGAATTTGCTCTCTTACTCTGCCTGCCCATATTTATGATCTATAATCCTGTAGTGTAGTTACCTTGGGCTCTGTTTCCATTCTATTTTACTACCTATCCTGAGATTGGAGTGAGTAAAATCTAATCAAAGAAGTATTTTAGGCAATTAAGGGTATTAAGAGCACAGCCTGCTAGACTACTTGCATTTGAATCCTTGCTCTACTACTCACTAGCCCTGGGGTATTAGAAAAGTCATGCTTAAGCTCTATATCTTTAAAATGTAGATAATAACAAGAATACTCGAATTCACAGGGATGTTGTGAAGATGCGGTAAAATAATCTATATAAATTATATAGAAGAGTACCTATCCAACAGTAAATACTGAAAAAGTGTTATCTATTTTTTTGCAGGTATGGTTAAGGCTTTATTGGTGATCAGCATGGCTGGGCAGGGCCCATGCTGGGAGAGCAAGGCCTGCATACCAGCACACCAGGCTAGTCCTGGTCTTCAGGGCAGTGCTGGGGGCTCAGGCCTGAGCTCTCCAAGCCAGGGGTCTGGCCAGGCTACTCACATCAGGAAAATAAAACAACAACAACAACATGAAAAGGAAGGATGGTCTGGTTGGCTTTAGAGCAGAAATGATAACATCAGGGGGTGATTTCACTGAAAAAGAATAGGATGCTGTAGAGTTTAGAGATCCTAGATTAGAGATCCTAGATCCTAGATTCCACATTTTCTGTATAAGGA
The DNA here is from genome assembly GCF_019320065.1 of Cervus canadensis. Lineage (NCBI taxonomy): Eukaryota > Metazoa > Chordata > Mammalia > Artiodactyla > Cervidae > Cervus > Cervus canadensis. Next base: position 55,496,600 of record NC_057419.1, read on the forward strand.
AAGGGAAGGTATAGCCAAGGGAATTAACATCATGAGTATACCAGACCAGGTCTGGAAAGCTGGCTCTTGTCTCAACCCTGATTCTTGTCCTTATTCTGTTATAATTTACTATATGAAATTGAACCCTGCACTTTTCTTATCTGGGTCTCAGTTTCTCCACAGACATTGGACTAGACAACTCCATAGATTCCATCTGATTCTAACAGTCAAACACTCTCAGAGTTCTTACTGTGTTAGACCCCTTTGTAAATGCTTCACATACATTGACTTATTTAATCCTCATGACAACCCTGTGAGGTATAAACTAATATCAACTTTATTTCAAAGATGAGGAAACTGAGGACCCAAAAGATTAAGTAACCTGTCCATGTCACAGAGCTACTAAGTAGTAGAACCAGGAGTTGAATCTAGTCAATCTGGTTCCAGGGGGCTTCCCAGGTGGCTCAGTGGTAAAGAATCTGCCTGCCAATGCAGGAGATGCAAAAGATGTGGGTTTGATCCCTGGGTTGGGAAAACCCCTGGAGAAGGAAATGGAAACCAATTCCAGTTTTTCTTGCCTGGAAAATTCCATGGACAGAGGAGCCTGGTGGGCTAGTCTATGTGATCACAAAAAGTTGGACAGGACTGAGCATTAGCCTGCATGTGCACATGCACGGGCATGCACACACACACACACACACACACACACACACACAGAGTCTGGTTCCAGAGCCTACCAACTTAACCACTATGGATCTATGATTCAAATATTACCACATATTTTCCTGACTGAGAGCCTGACTCCACACATTAATCCACTCTCTTATTAATCCAGGTCCCTTTCTAGGACATTTGATTTTGAGCTGTAACCAATGGCATTATCACAGGAACAGATTTCTAACTGAAGTGGAATTACAGACACTGATGAACATTCATTCATTCATTCCATCATTTAACAACTTAAGCACCAATCTTTGCTGGGGTCTTCTTAGAACAATGGTTTCACTCAAAGTGATAATGGTGAAATTTGGGGCTAAGTTATACAGCATTACTAGATTTTCTCTACACCTTAAAATCCTCTCTTGTGTCAGCAGCCAATCCACAGTAACAGAGATCAGAGGGGCCAACCATAACTCTACCCCAGAAGAGAGCCAGAAACCATTCATTGCTGTTTTCCTTAACCCTTCTGTCCCCTTTGCAGCCTGCTTTGAAAAAATCAGTTAAGTCTGGAAGGGATATGGTCACTTTTCTTCAAGAATTGGAAGCATCAGGCTTTAATTTCCTTCCTAGCACCCTCTCCCCATCACAGAAGAAGCATTGAGAATTTTAGATTCCTGGAATCAGAATAGAAATTCTTAGAAACAGATAAATTTAGAAGACCACAAAATCAAACTTAGGTGAGGTTGTGGAAATTATAGGTTACTTGGGTGGGTAAATTGTAGTTAGGTATAGCTCATGTAACTTGCTCTCTTAGACAATGGCCTTTTTGTTGAATGTACATGTACAGGAGTATTGCTCTTTTTTGTTCAGCCTTATATCCTTACAAATTACATCACCACTTTTCCTGTAAATCTGTGCCCTTGTACATAAGTACAAGCCTCCAAGAAAGTGCAAACACAAAGACACAAGCACAAAAACACAAACACAAAAAGTTTTTTATGTATGAATCTGTCTTACTTACCAAGACTATTCATTATATATTTCAGATTGCCAAGTAGTAGCAGGAAATGGAGTGGAAAAAAATGTGTAGATATAAACAGAATTGGCCTATCTGGAACATATCTTTGCCCTTTTCTCTTTTGTACCTTCATTGGAAAACATTTGATAGCCTAATGTTAGAATTCCAAGGGAACATCAAAAGCAAAACAAATGAGAGAAAACAGAATGAGGAGTCCAGCCTACATTTAAAAATTAGAATTCTATAAAATCCACTCCAGTCCCCCCCTTTTTTATTGTGGTAGAAACTGTCAAATTATTGTGTAAAGTAGTGTCAATTCATGTGAGAACTAGAACATAAGGCATAATTTTTAAAAAATGTTTTCCTTAGGTTGATTGTAGATTTCAGTCATTTACATCACCTTTAATTGTACTTTCTAAGACATAGAACTGCTTTGGGAGACCTTATTTTGGATGAAACTGTCATTGAACAAAACAATGGTTGTTAGTCCTATTTTTATAACCCATGGCAAAATGTTAACTTCCAAAAAGATACATTCAAAGCTGCAGGCCTAATGTGTTGTCTGCATTTTACAAAACTTTGCTTATGTTGTGTATATACCAAGCAATCCCAAGCAATTTTATATTCCAGATAGATGATAAAATCTAAGTTGTTTTAAAGAATTGAAGGTACACATGTGCACATGTTTTTCTACACATAATGATTACCTATCAAACTTTTGTTTGTTCAAATTCCATTTACTGAGTTGAAACAAAGGGAAGTTATTTAAATTGCTTTATACTTATATAGATTCCATCATAAATATAATTGTCTCCTGAGAAGCCTGTATGCAGGACAAGAAACAATGGTTAGAACTGGACATGGAACAATGGACTGGTTCAAAATTGATAAAGGAGTATGTCAAGACTGTATATTGTCAACCTGCTTATTTAAATTTTATTCAGAGTACATCATGCAAAATCCCAGGATGGATGATTCACAAGCTGGAATCAAGATTGCTGGGAAAACTAACAATCTTAGATATGCAGAGTTCATAGCAAACACCTTCTTTCAACAACATAAGAGATGACTCTACACATGGACATCACCAGATGGTCAATACTGAAATCAGATTGATTATATTCTTTGCAGTAAAAAGTGGAGAAATTCTACAGAGTCAGTGAAAACAAGAGCTGGAGCTGACCGTCGCTCAGATCATGAATTCTTTATTGCAAAATTCAGACTTAAATTGAAGAAAGTAGGGAAAACCACTAGGTCATTCAGGTATGACCTAAATAAAATCCCTGATGATTATATAGTGGGTGTGGCAAATAGATTCAAGGGATTAAATTTGATAGAGTGACTGAAGAACTATGGATAGAGGTTTGTAACATTGCACAGGATGCAGTGATCAAAACCATCCCCAAGAAAAAGAAATGGAAAAAGGCCAAATGAGGAGGCCTTACCAATAGCTGAGAAAAGAAGAGAGGGGAAAGACAAAGGAGAAAAGGAAAGATATACACATCTGAATGCAGAATTCCAAAGAATAGCAATGAGAGGTAAGAAAGCCTTCCTGAGTGAAGAATGCAAAGAAATAGAGGAAGACAATTGAATAGAAATCTCTAGATTTCTATCACTAGAGATCTCTTCAAGAAAATTAGAGTTACCAAAGGAACATTTCATGCAAAGTTAGGCACAATAAAGTACAGAAACAGCACGGACCTAACAGAAGCAGAAGACATTAAGAGGAGGTGGTAAGAATACACAGAAGTATGCAAAAAAGATCTTAATGACCCAGATAACCATGATGGTGTGATCACTCACCTAAAGCCAGACATCCTGGGGTATGAAGTCAAAAGGGTCTTAGGAAGCATCACTACAAACAAAGCTAGTTGGAGGCCATGGAATTTCAGCTGAGCTATCTAAAATCCCGAAAGATGATGCTGTTAGCATGTGGCACTCAATAGGCCAACAAATTTGGAAAACTAAGCAGTGGTCAAAGGACTGAAAAAGATCAGTTTTCATTCCAATACCAAAGAAGGGCAATGCCAAAGAATGTTCAAATTACCGCGCAATTGCACTCATTTCATGTGCTGGCAAAGTAATGCTCAAAATCCTCCAAGCTAGCCTTTAATAGTACATGAACCGAGAACTTCCAGATGTACAACCTGGATTTAGAGAAGGTAGAGGAACCAGAGATCAAATTACCAACATCCATTGGATCATAGAAAAAGCAAGGAAATTCCAGAAAAACATGTACTTCTGCTTCATGGACTATGCTAAAACCTTTGACTGTGTGGATCACAACGAACTGTGAAAAATTCTTCAAGAGATGGGAATACCAGAACTCCTTACCTGTCTCCTTAGAAACAGGTATGCAGGTCAAGAAGCAATAGTTAGAACCAAATATGGAATAATAGACTGGTTAAAAATTGTGAAAGGCGTGCCTCAAGTCTGTATATTGTCACTGTGTTTATTTAACTTATATGTAGAGCACATCATGTGAAATGGTGGGCTGGATGAATCACAAGTTGGAATCAAGATTGCTGGGAGAAATATCAATAACCTCAGATATGCAGATGACACCACCCTTATGGCAGAAAGCTAAGAGGAACTAAAGAGTCTCTTGATGAAAGTGAAAGAGGAGAGTGAAAAAACTGGCTTCAAACTCAACATTCAAAAAACTAAGATCATGGCATCTGGTCCCTTCACTTCATGGCATGTAGATGGGTAACAATGGAAACCATGAAAGACTTAATTTTCTGCCATTCCCTTCTGGACTGCAGAGTTTCTGCTGAAAGATCAGCTGTTAAGTGTATGGGGTTTCCCTTGTATGTTACTTGTTGCTTGTCCCTTTCTGCTTTTAATATTCCTTCTTTCTGTTTAGTCTTTGTTACTTTCATTAGTATGTGTCTTAGGGTGTTTCTCCTTCATTTTATCCTGTATGGGACTCTTTCTGCCTCTTGGACTTGACTGACCATTTCCTTTTCCATGTTGGGTAAATTTTCAACTATAATATCTTCAAAAATTTTCTCATACCCCTTCTTTATTTTTTTTTCTTCTGGGACCCCGACAATTCAAATGTTGGGGCATTCGATATTGTCCCAGAAGTTTCTCAGACTATCCTCAGTTCTTTTCATTCTTTTTTCTTTATTCTGCTCTTCAGAAGTTATTTCCACCATTTTATCTTCCACATCACTGATTCACTCTTCTGCTTCAGATATTCTGCTATTGATTCCTTCTAGACTACTTTTAATTTTGGTATTTGTGTTGTTTGTATCTGCATGTTTATTCTTTAATTCTTCTAGCCTCTTCTTAATTGATTCTTGTATTTTCTGCATTTTGTTTTCAAGGTTTTTGATCATCTTTACTCTCATTATTCTAAATTCTTTTTCAAGGAGTTTACTTATTTCCTCTTCATTTGGACTTCTGTGTTTCTATTTGGTTCCCTCATTTGTGTAATATTTATCTGCTTTTTCATTTTTTTAACTTATTTTGTTTGAATTCTCCTTTTTCCAGGCTTCAAGTTTGAATTCTTTCTTCCTTTTGGTTTCTGCTCTCCTAAGGTTGGCCCAGTGGTTTGTGTAAGCTTCTTTTAGGGTGAGATTTGTGCTGATTTTGTTTGCTTATTTTTCCTCTGATGGGCAAGGCTGAGTGAGGTGGTAATCTTGTCTGCTGATGATTGTGTTTGTATTTTTGTTTTGTTTGTTGTGTAGATGAGGCTTTCTACACAGGGTGCTACTGGTGGTTGGGCGATGCAGGGACTTGTATTCAAGTGGTTTCCTTTGTGTGAGTTCTCACTATTTGATACTCTGTAGAGAAACGCTGGGCTGGAAGAAGCACAAGCTGGAATCAAGATTGCCAGGAGAAATATCAATAACCCCAGATATGCAGATGACACCACCCTTATGGCAGAAAGTGAAGAGGAACTAAAAAGCCTCTTCATGAAAGTGAAAGAGGAGAGTGAAAAAGTTGGCTTAAAGCTCAACATTCAGAAAACTAAGATCATGGCATCTGGTCCCATCACTTCATGGCAAATAGATGGGGAAACAGTGTCAGACTTTATTTTGGGGGGCTCCAAAATCACTGCAGATCGTGATTGCAGCCATGAAATTAGAAGACGCTTACTCCTCGGAAGGAAAGTTATGACCAACCTAGATAGCATATTAAAAAGCAGAGACATTACTTTGCCAACAAAGGTCCGTCTCAAGTCTATGGTTTTTCCAGTGGTCGTGTATGGATGTGAGAGTTAGACTGTGAAGAAAGCCGAGCACTGAAAAATTGGTGCTTTTGAACTGTGGTGTTGGAGAAGAATCTTGAGAGTCCCTTGTACTGCAAGGAGATCCAACCAGTCCATCCTAAAGGAGATCAGTCCTGGGTGTTTATTGGAAGGACTGATGCTGAAGTTGAAACTCCAATACTTTGGCCACCTCATGTGAAGAGTTGACTCATTGGAAAAGACCCTGATGCTGGGAGGGATTGGAGGCAGGAGGAGAAGGGGACGACAGAGGACGAGATGGGTGGATGGCATCACCAACTCGATGGACATGAGTTTGGGTAAACTCTGGGAGTTGGTGTTGGACTGGGAGGCCTGGCATGCTGCAATTCATGGGGTCGCAAAAAGTCGGACACAACTGAACGACTGAGCAAAACTGAACTCAGGGTTAGTTCTGTGGTAGTCTAGGGTCTTGGAGTCAGTGCAGCCACTCCAAAGGCTCAGGATTTTATCTCTTTTTTGTTTCGGTCTCCACTGATTGATAATAAAGGAACTTCAACAACAAAAAAGTAGAAACCGGCCTATCTTAGGAAAGGTTAAATGAGCCTACACTTGCAAAATAAAGAGTTGCAAGTATTATTAAAATTCTGAATATACCTAGTGCATCTGTCCTTCATTGTTCCACAGATGAAAAACGTGAGTGTAGAGGAAGGTGGGAAGCAAAGGCAAAGCAAGGCTAGGAGGTAACTCACTGCAGAAGAAATGTCTTCTCCAATTTTGGTATTATTTTTTATTTCCATGAACTTGAATTTCCTTGGCCCTCATGGCTGAAAGAGTAATATAAAATGAAATATTTCTTTATTAAAAATAACTCAACTTCCAAAAAACTAAGATCATGGCATCTGGTCCTATCACTTCATGGCAAAAGATGGGGGGGAGGTGGAATGGAAACAGTGACAGATTTTAATTTCTTGGACTTCAAGATCACTGTGGATGGTAACAGCAGCCATGACATTAAAAGACCCTTTCTCCTTGGAAGAAAAGCTAGGACAAATCTAGATGGCATATTAAAAAGCAGAGACATGACTTTGCCAACAAAAGTCCTGATAGTCAAAGCTATTGCCTTTCTGTTAGTCATGCATGGATATAAGAGTTGGACCATAAAGAAGGCTGAGCATCAAAGGATTGATGCTTTCGAGCTGTGGTGCTGTAAAAGACTCTTGAGAGTCTCTTGGACAGCAAGGAGATCAAAGTAGTCTCAATCCTAAAGGAAATGAATCTTGACCATCCATTGGAAGGACTGATGCTGAAGTCGAAGCTCCAATACTTTGGCCACCTGATGTGAAGAGCTGACTCACTGGAAAAGACTCTGATGCTGGGAAAGATTGAGGGCAGGAGGAAAAGGAGGTGACAGACGATAAGATATTTGGATGACATCACTGACTCAATGGACATGAGTTTGAGCAAACTCTAGGTGACAGTGAAAGACAGGGAAGCCTGGCGTGCTGCAGTCTTTGGGGTGGCAAAGAGTCAGACACGACTTAACCACTTACCACCAACAACAGAAAACTCTAAGACAATGACATAAGAAACAGAACACCACCAAACAGACGATATACCATGTTTTTGGGTTGGAAGAATCAATATTTTGAGAATGACCATACTACCCAAAGCAATCTACAGATTCAATGCAATCCCTATCAAATTACCAATGGCGGGGGGAACTAAGATGGTGGAGGAATAGGATGGGGAGGCCACTTTCTCCCACACAAATTCATCAAAAGATCATTTGAACGCTGAGAAACTCCACAAAACAATTTCTGATCACTAGCAGAGGACATCAGACACCCAGAAAAGCAGCCCATTGTCTTCAAAAGGAGGTAGGACAAAATATAAAAGATAAAAAGAGAGACAATAGAGTTAGGGATGGAGACTGGTCCCGGGAAGGGAGTCTTAATAGAAGAAGTTTCCAAACACCAGGAAACCCTCTCACTGGTGAGTCTGGGGGAAGTTTTCGAATCTCGGAGGGCAACCTAAGAGGGAGGGAAAATAAATAAAACCCACAGATTATATACCTGAAAACAACTCCCAGCAGAAAAGTACCCCAGATGCTCGCATTTGCCACCAGCAAGTGGGAGCTAAACGGAGAGGAGCGGGCAGCATTGCTTAGGGTAAGGACTGGGCCTGAATGCCCTGAGGGCAATTGGAGGGAGCTAACGCGAGATAGCAACTTAAACTGTGGGATAGCAAGAGAGAGGGAATTAACCTGGGAAAAGCCCTAAATTTCAGCACTACCCACCCGTTCCCAGAACAAAGGACTGAGCTAATACCAGAGAAGAGCTAGCCGGCTGTGGACTGGCCCATCACCCGCCGGAGGCAGGAGGCAGTGGGGAGGGGAAAGGGGCAAACTAGACCCCAAAGGTGGCATCCCCTACCAAACGGCAAACAGGCTTCCAGCTTCTAATCAAAGACTTCCTGAGATTCTGGATGGTTGACATCCACCGGGAGGGTTGCAGCCAGAAACCAGCTTCCCAGAAGGGACACAAGGCACACCCGACCGGCGCACTCAGAAACTGAGGCTGGGACCGAGGAGGGGATAAGGAGCACTGCACCCGGGGAGAGTGCGCTTGTCAAGCTCCTGGCTGCCTAGCTGCTCCAGCCGGGGAAGGCACAAAACGCAGGCCCAACAGAGTGTGCATCTTTGTGGAGTACCCAAAAACCTGAATCTGATCGGTTTAGGCCTGGGAAGTGCACGCAACTCAGGGCCCGCTCCCTGTAGAGCAGCCTGGAGCCTGAGCAGTGTAGACGGGGAAAGCACACATGCCGTGAGCGGGGACAAACCCAGTGTGGCCGGAACACTGCGAGTGCTGCCCACACACACCAGTGATATTTGTCTGCAATGCCCCTCCCTCGCCACAGCACGAGTGAACAAGCGACCCTAAACAAGAGACCACTTCTGCCCACTTGTCTCAGGGCAGAAATTAGACTCTGAAGAGACCTGCAAAAAGAAGCCAAATAAACAAACCGCTTTAGAAATGACAGGTACAACAGATTAAAATCCCTGTAGTTAACACCGACTATACTGGAAAGGGCCTATAGATATCGAGAAGTGTAAGCTGGAACAAGGAGCTATCTGAAACTGAACCAAACCCACACTCCCCACAACAGCTCGAGAGAAATTCCTAGATATATTTTTACTATTATTACTTTTTTAATTAAAAATTTTTTCTCTTTCTTTTTTTTAAGTCCTCTATTACTCCTTAATTTTCACTTTTATAACCCACTATAACCTGGCAAAAAAAAAAAAAAAGACCCTATTTTTAAAGCGAACTTCATATATATTTCTTAATTTTTTGTGTGCTTTTGTGGTTTTTTAATATTGTATTTTTAAGAGTCTAACCTCTACTCTAGATTTTTAATCTTTGTTTTTCAGTATTTGATATCAATTTTGAACATTGAAGAATCCAACCTTCAGTACCCATTTTTACTCAGGAGTGTGATTACTGGCTTGATCACTCTCTCCCCCTGTTGACTCTCTTTTTTTCTACCCCAGATCACCTCTATTTCCTCCCTCCCCCTTCTCTTCTCAATCCAATTCTGTGAATCTCTGTGGGTGTTCTGGGCTATGGAGAACACTTAGGGAACAGAGTACTGCCTAGATCTGTCTCTCCTCTCTTAAATCCCCCTTTTTCTCCTCCTGCTCACCTCTATCTCCTTCCTCCCTCTCCTCTTCTTCATGTAATTCTGTGAACCTCTCTGGGTGTCCCTCACTGTGGAGAACCCTTTCACCATTAACCTAGAAGTTTTATTATCAGTGCTGTATGGATGGAGAAGTCTTGAGGCTACTGGAAGAATAAGACTGAAATCCAGAGGGAAGAGGCTTATGCCCAAAATCTGAGAAAACCAGAGAACTCCTGACTACAGGGAACATTAATTAATAAGAGATCATCCAAAAGCCTCCATACCTACACTGAAACCAACCACCACCCAAGAGCCAATAAGTTCCAGAGCAAGACATACCACACAAATTCTCCAGCAATGCATGAACATATCCCTGAGCCTCAAAATACAGGCGGCCCAAAGTCACACCAAACCCATAGACCCATCTCAAAACTGACCAATGGACATTCCATTGCACTTCAGAGAGAAGAAATCCAGCTCCACCCACCAGAACACCGACACAAGCTTCCCTAACCAGCAAACCTCAACAAGCAAAACATCCAACCCCACCCACGGGGAGAAATCTCCACAATAAAAAGGAAACACAGACTACCAGAATACAGAAAGGCCACCCCAAACACAGCAATCTAAATAAGATGAAAAGGCAGAGAAATATGCAGCAGGTAAAGGAACATGAAAAATGCCCACCAAGCCAAACAAAAGAGGAGGAGATAGGGAATCTACCTGAAAAAGAATTTAGAATAATGATAATAAAAATGATCCAGAATCTTGAAAACAAAATAGAGTTACAGATAAATAGCCTGGAGACAAGGATTGAGAAGATGCAAGAAATGTTTAACAAGGACCTAGAAGAAATAAAAAAGAGCCAATTAAAAATGAATAATGCAATAAATGAGATCAAAAACACTCTGGAGGGAACCAACAGTAGAATAAAGGAGGCAGAAGATAGGATAAGTGAGGTAGAAGATAAAATGGTGGGAATAAATGAAGCAGAGAGGAAAAAAGAAAAAAGAATTAAAAGAAATGAGGACAACCTCAGGGACCTCTGGGACAATGTGAAACGCCCCAACATTTGAATCATAAGAGTCCCAGAAGAAGATGACAAAAGGAAAGGCCATGAGAAGATACTCAAGGAGATAATAGCTGAAAACTTCCCCCAAATGGGGAAAGAAATAGTGACACAAGTCCAAGAAACCCAAAGAGTCCCAAACAGGATAAACCCAAGGCGAAACACCCCCAAGACAGATATTAGTCAAATTAACAAAGATCAAACACAAAGAACAAATATTAAAAGCAGCAAGGGAGAAACGACAAATTACATACAAGGCGATTCCCATAAGGATAACAGCTGATCTTTCAATAGAATCTCTTCAGGCCAGAAGGGAATGGTAGGACATACTTAAAGTAATGAAAGCCTAAAACCCAGATTTCTGTACCCAGCAAGGATCCCATTCAGATATGAAGGAGAATTCAAAACCTTTACAGACAAGCAAAAGCTGAGAGAATTCAGCAC
>NC_057419.1:55507745-55625547 GCF_019320065.1 Cervus canadensis
TCTCTCCTTTTCTCCTTTGCCTTTCACTTCTCTTCTTTTCTCAGCTATTTGTAAGACCTCCTCAGACAACCATTTTGCATTTTTGCATTTCTTTTTCTTGGGGAGGGTTTTCATCACCCCCTCCCATACAATGCTACAAACCTCCGTCCATAGTTCTTCAGGCACTCTGTCTATCAGATCTAATCCCTTTAATCTATTTCTCACTTCCAATGTATAATCATAAGGGATTTGATTTAGGTCGAACCTGAATGGCCTAGTGGTTTTCCCTACTTTCTTCAATGTAAGTCTGTATCTGGCAATAAGTAGTTCATGATCTGAGCCATGGTCAGCTCCTGGTCTTGTTTTTGCTGACTGTATAGAGCTTCTCCATCTTTGGCTGCAAAGAATATAATCAATCTGATTTTAGTATTGGCCATCTGGTGATGTCCATGTGTAGTGTTGTCTCCTGTGTTGTTGGAAGAGGGTGTTTGCTATGTGCTAAGTGCATTCTCTTGGCAAAACTCTGTTCGCTTTCGCCCTGCTTCATTTTGTACTCCAAGGCCAAACTTGCCTGTGACTCCAGGTTCTCTTGACTTCCTACTTTTGCATTTCAGTCCCCTATGATGAAAGGGACATCATTTTGGGGTGTTAGTTCTAGAAGGTCTTGTAGGTCTTCATAGAACCGTTCAACTTCAGGTTCTTCAGCATTAGTGGTTGGGACATAGACTTGGGTTACCGTGGTATTGAGTGGTTTGCCATGGAAATGACCAGAGTTCATTCTGTCGTTTTTCAGATTGCACCCAAGTACTGCAGTCTGAACTCTTTTGTTGACTATGAGGGATACTCCATTTCTTCTAAGGGATTCTTGCCCGCGGTGGTAGATATAACGGTCATCTGAATTAAATTTGCCCCTTCCGGTCATTTTAGTTCGCTGGTTCCTAAAACGTCGATGTTCACTCTTGCCATCTCCTGTTTGACCACTTCTAATTTGCCTTCATTCATGGGCCCAACATTCTAGGTTCCTATGCAATATTGTTCTTTACAGCATTGGACTTTACTTTCACCACCAGACACCACCAGGATGTGAGTTGGTGAAGAAAATCCAAGGTGGTGGACGACTTAAGCACATTTGTTTTTCCACCTGGAGTGAGTGACTGTAGGTGAGGAAGAGAGGGGTCATGAGGGGTTAAGCTAAGGAAACTCACTTTTATTGGTTCTGTTCTTCCCACCCAAACAAGTGGCAGTGTCCTTAACACCTTACCTCCTAGAATCAGGAGTTAATGTAGTTGTGGGGCCTGAGACTCAAGGTGATTTTTGAGATAGGGCTGTCTCCTATTACATTACATGAAACTGATGAAGAGAATTAAGAGTCTAAAAAAGAAAAAGAAAGGAAAAGAAAGGTTGGTGCCTGCCCTCCAGTGGGTGGAGCTAGATGTTGTCCCTCTGGCGTCAGGGGGTGTGATTTGGGGTGGCTGTGAGCCTAGTATGACTTTAGGCAGCCTGTTTGCTGATGGGTGTGGCTGTGTTTCTGTCTTACTGACTGTTTGGCCTGAGACATTCCAGCACTGGAGCCTGTAGACTGTTAGGTGGGGCTGGGTCTTGGTGCCAAAATGGGGACCTCCAGGAGGGTTCACACCAGTTAATATTCCCTGGGATTTCTGCTACCAGTTTCCTTGCCCCCATAGTGAGCTACAGCTAAACCCCTCATCCCCAGGAGAGCTTCCAAGACCCCTAGATAGGTTTAGCTCAGGTTCCTATGGAGGTACTGCTTTGTGCTGGCTCCCAATGTATGTGAGACCTTATGCACACCCTCCAGGAGTGGAGTCTCTGTTTATACTCTGGGGCTTCTTCCTCTCAATGCTCAACCTTCAGGCTGTATTGGAAGGCTAATTTCATGTGAGAACCACCCTGTGTAGCCTGTGTGGTTTTAGTTTTTTAGATTTAGATTGTGTGTGTGTGGGGGGGGGGCTGTTTTTAGTATGGATGACTGTCACTTCTTTCCTCAGTATATGCTGGCTGGTATCCCCTTGATAGAGGGTTTAACTGGTGTGGGAACCATAGCCTGCCATGGATATTGAGCAAAGCCTCTCCTTTGTTCTATGGTTGTCACTGCCTTGTCAGGGGTGGGATCTGTTTCTTAGTTGTTGGAATAGAGGCCCCCAGATCTGTTTCTTAGCTGTGTTTCTGATGGGCCCAAGGTAGGTGGGATTGGAGCACTCTCACTGGGAGGGAAGCCACTGAGTATTCCTCTTCTGGAGCTGTTCACCAATGAGTGTGCTCTGTTGTGTCCCCATTCCCTTTTGGTGCAGGCTCACAAAGTACACTGTTGTTGGCACTGCTTCCAGTCCCACCTTAGCCGTGGGTAAGAAGGCAGTTTTCCCTGGTGAAACTCAGCATTGTGTTCAGCAGGCCACTGATGCAGATCCACTGAGGTCAGGTCCCAGGACTGCAGTAGTCATGCACCTGGACCCGCTGTGGGAGCTATAGAGGCTGCTTAGACTCTGGCCTGGCCCAACCCTTGTGTGTGTGTGCCCACGAAACCCATAGCTGCTAAATCCCAACTTGTCCCAGTGGCAAGAACATTTGTTGCCTGTTTGGATGTTCTGCAGGCACTGAATTTGCAAAGTTGTCAGCGGAGGTGTAAATCCATAGTTCGTGCAGCCATGAGGAGAGATTTCAGCTCTTCTTCCTTAAGTCATATGGCCCCTGGGGCACAGCTGTGGTTTCAAGCCCCACCTCTGCATGCGAGTCACCTACCTGTGTTTGCTCCCGAGACTTCCAGAGCACATGAGCCCACCCAGGCAGGAAACAGCTGAGGTGGTGATTGGGTCCAGTGGGCCACCCAGGCAGGGAGGGTTCGGAGGAGGCAGCAGCCAGGCAGGGGGCGTGTGAGACTGCTCCAGCAGGAGCCCTCCCTAGTGCCTAGGGAGGCAGGGGCTGGCACACGATGAGAAGCTGCAATGGTGGTCCTGCCCTTTGCACATCACTCAACAGTGGTGCTTTGCTTCCACGGTGGTCTGGGTTCCTTACACGAGCATTCCTGGCTGCAGAGCTCCTCACTCCTGTCCCCTCGGGCTGTCTCCTCACAGCCAATAACAGTCACCTCTCTGGATCTGCCCTTGAAACCCCATGTCCCAGCACCCATTTGCACCAGCAGACACCTGTCTCAGGCTAGGGCACACAGGGCTGCGAGAGGAACCAACTGTGTAGGTCTTACCCTGTCCTGCCTGCCACAGACATGTTGTTGCGCTCTCCTCTGAGACCTCAGTGCTCCACTTCTGACCCAACTGATCCACCCCCCACCCCGGTGATAGGACTTTCCTGGATGTGTGAACCTTTCCTCTCTTTCAGCTCCCTCCCCAGGGGGCACTGGTCCCATCCCACTTTCTCTCCTCTTCCTTTACCTTCTTCTTTCTTTCATCCTGCCCAGTTACACGGGGATCTTTCTTGCAACTAGAGAAAGAAGAACAAACAAAACCCAATATTAGTAGAAGGAAAGAAAGAAAGATCAGAGCAGAAATAACTGACATAGAGACAAAGAAAACAATAACAAAGGTCACTGAAACTAAATGTTGGTTCTTTGAGATGATAAACAAAATTGATAAAGCTTTAGCCAGACTCATCTAGAAAAAAAGGGAGAGGACTTAAATCAATAAAATTAGAAATGAAAGGGGAGAAATTACAACTGACGCCGCAGAAACACAAAGGATCATAAGGGACTAGTATAAGCAACTATACGCCAATAAAATGAACAACCTAGAAGAAATGGGCAAATTCTTAGAAAGGTATAACCTTCCAAGACTGAACCCAGAAGAAATGGAAATTATGAACAGACCAATCACAAGATCCAGAATTGAAACAGACTTTAAAACTTCCAAGAAACAAAAGAGGACTTCACAGGCAAATTTTATCAAACATTTAGAGAAGAGGTTTAACATGTATCCTTCTGAAACTCTTCCAGGAAGTTGCAGAGGAAAGAGGACCGTTCCCAAGCTCATTCTATGAAGCCACCATCACCCCAGTACCAAAACCAGACAATAATTTCACACAAAAGCAAAATTACAGGCCAGTGTCACTGACAAATATAGACACAAAATTGTCAACAAAATACTAGCAAACCAAAGCCAACAGCACAGTCGAACGATCACACAACATGATCATGTGGGATTTATCCCAGGGATGCAAGAATTCTTCGATATATGCAAATCAGACACCGCATTAACAAACTGAAGGACAAAAAACATGTGATCATCTCAATAGATGCAGAAAATGCTTCAGACAATTCAGCATCCATTTAGGATTAAAAAAAAAAAAATACTCTACAGATTGTGGGCACAGAGGGAAACTGCCTCAACATATTAAATGCCATAATGACAAACCCATAGCAAACATCATTCTCAGAGGTGAAAAAAAGAAATAATTTCCTCCAAGATCGGGAACAAGACAGGAATGTCCACTCTTGCCACTTTTACTCACTTTGGTTTTGGAAGTCCTAGCCATGACAATCAGAGAAGAAAACGAAACACAAGGAATTCACATTGGAAAAGAAGAAGAAAAAATGTCACTGTTTGCAGATGACATGATACTATACATAGAAAATCTTAAACGTGCTAGCAGAAAACTGCAAGAGCTCATTGACGAATTTGGTAAAGTTGCAGGATACAAAATTAATACACAGAAATCACTTGCATTTCTATACACTAACAGCAAAAAATCAGAAAGAGAAATTAAGGAAACAATCCCATTTACCATCGCATCAAAAAGAATAAAATACCTAGGAATAAACATACCTAAGGGAGCAAAAACCTGTTCTTAGTAAACAACAAGGTTCTGATGAAAGAAATCAAAGATGACACAAACAGATGCAGAGATATACCATGTTTTTGCTTTGGAAAAATCAATGTTGTGAAAATGACTCTACCATCTAAAGGATTCAATGCAATCCCTGTCAAACTACCAGTGGCATTTTTCACAGAATTAGAATAAAACATTTTGCAATAGGTATGGATACACAAAAGACCCCAAATAGCCAAAGCAATCTTGGGAAAGAAAAACGGAGTTGGAGGAATCAGGTGCCCTGACTTCAGACTATATGACATAGCTACAGTAATCAAAACACTATGGGACTGGCACAAAAACAGAAATGTAGATCAATGGAACAGGATAGAAAGTTCAGACATGAACTCACATACCTATGGTCACCTAATCTATGACACCTAACCTAACACCTGGACTTTGAAAGCACACCACGCCTTCATCCTCTTCAGCTGCCAGCTGCCGGGAAAACACAGCCCCACAGATGAATCTTAAACACATTTTTTTTTGCAAAATTACAACTCACCGCTGAACAGCCGTCTACAGGAGAATGTTGGATCTCACCAAAAAAAATTATACCTCACGTCCAAAGGCAAAGGAGAAGCCCCAGCAAGGCGATAGGAGGGGCAAAATCGCGTTTAGAAACAAACTCCATACCTGCCAGAGACACTCGGAGGGCTCAAACAAAACCTTGTGCACACCGGGAGACTCCACAGAGACTGAGCCAGACTCGCCTTTGAGTGTTTGAGTGTCGCCTGTGGAGGTATGGGTCAGCAGTGGCCTGCCTCAGGGGCAGGGGCTCTGGGTGCAGCAGACCTGGGTAGGGCATAGGCCCTCTTGGAGGAGATCGTCATTGACCCCACCACAGAGCCGCCGGAACTTACACAGGGCTGGGGAAACAGACTCCTGGAGGGCACAAACAAAGCCTTGTGTGCACCAGGGCCCAGGAGAAAGGAGCAGTGACCCCACGAGAGACTGACCCAGACTTGCCTGTGAGCGTCCAGGAGTCTCTGGTGGAGGTGTGGGTTGGTGGTGGCCTGCTGAAGGGTCTGGGGCACTGAGTGAGGTAGTGTGTGCATGGGACGTTTTGAAGGAGGTCCCCATTATCTTCATTACCTCCACCACAGTTTGGCCTCAGGTCAAACAACAGGGAGGGAACACAGCCCCGCCCATCATCAGAAAATTGGATTAAAGATTTGCTGAGCATAGCCCTGCCCATCAGAGCAAGACCCAGGTTCCCCTTCAGTCAGTCTCTCCCATCAGGAAGCCTCCATAAGCCTCTTATCCTTTATCCATCAGAGGGCAGACAGAATGAAAACCACAGTCACAGAAAGCTAATCAAACTGATCACATGGACGACAGCCTTGTGTAATTCAATGAAACCACGAGCCATGCCGTGTAGGGCCACCCAAGACGGGTGGGTCATGGTGGAGAGTTCTGACAAAACGTGGTCCACTGGAGAAGGGAATGGCAAGCTGATTCAGTATTCTTGCCTTGAGAACCCCATGAACAGTATGAAGCAGCAAAAAGATGAAAGATGAACTCCCCAGGTCAGTAGGTGCCCAATGTAGTACTAGAAAACAGTCCAGAGCTCCAGAGGGAATGAAGAGGCTGAGTCAAAGCACAAACAACACCCAGCTGTGGATGCGACTGGTGATGGAAGTAAAGGCCAATGCTGTAAGGAACAATATTGCATAGGAACCTGGAATGTTAGGTCCATGAATCAAGGTAAATTGGAAGTGGTCAAACAAAGAAGATGGCAAGAGTGAACATCAACATTTTAGGAATCAGTGAACTAAAATGGACTGGAAAAGGTGAATTTAATGCAGATGACCATTATATCTACTACTGTGGGCAAGAACCCCTTAGAAGAAATGGAGAAGCCCTCATAGTCAACAAAAGAGTCTGAAATGCAGGACTTGGGTGCAATCTCATAAATGACAGAATGATCTCTGTTCGTTTCCAAGGCAAACCATTCAATATCACAGTAATGCAAATCTATGTCCTGACCGGTAATGCTGAAGAAGCTGAAGTTGAACGGTTCTATGGAGACCTACAAGACCTTCTAGAACTAACACCCAAGAAAGATGCCCTTTTCATTACAGGGGACTGGGATGCAAAAGTAGGAAGTCAAGAGATACCTGGAGTAACAGGCAAATTTTGCCAAGGAGTACAGAATGAAGCAGGGCAAAGGTTAACAGAGTTTTGCCAAGAGAACACACTGGTCATAGCAAACACCCTCTGCCAATAACACAAGAGAAGACTCTACACATGGACATCACCAGATGGCCAATACCGAAGTCAGGTTGATTATATTCCTTGCAGCCGGAGATGGAGAAGCTCTATGCAGTCAGCAAAAACAAGACTGGAAGCTGACTGTGGCTCAGATCATGAACTCGTTATTGCCAAATACAGACTGAAATTGAAGAAATTAGGGAAAACCACTAGACCATTCAGGTATGACCTAAATCAAACCCCTTATGATTATACAGTGGAAGGGACAAATCGATTCAAGGGATTAGATCTGATAGACAGAGTGCCTGAAGAACTATAGACAGAGGTTCATGATATTGTACAGGAGACAGTGATCAAGACCATCCCCAAGAAAAAGAAATGCAAAAAGGCAAAGTGGTTGTCTGACGAGGGCTTATAAATAGCTGAGAAAAGAAGAGAAGCTAAAGGCAAATGAGAAAAGGAAAGATACACCCATCTGAATGCAGAGTTCCAAAGAATAGAAAGGAGAGATGAGAAAGCCTTCCTCAGTGATCAATGCAGAGAAATAGAGGAAAACAATACAATGGGAAAGACTGGAGATCTCTTTAAGAAAATTAGAGATACCAAGGGAATATTTCATGCAAAGATGGGCACAATAAAGGACAGAAATGGTATGTACCTAACAGAAGCAGAAGATATTAAGAAGAGCTGGCAAGAATACACAGAAGAAATACACAAAAAAGATCTTTCTGACCCAGATAACCACGATGGTGTGAACACTCACCTAGAACCAGACATCCTGGAATGTGAAGTCAAGTGGGCCTTAGGAAGCACCACTACGAACAAAGCTAGCAGAGGTGATGGAATTCCAGTTGAGCTATTTCAAATCCTAAAAGATGATGCTGTAAAAGTGCTGCACTCAGTATGGCAGCAAATTTGGAAAACTCAGCAGTGGCCACAGGAGTGGAAGAGGCAAGTTTTCATCCCAGTCCCAAAGAAAAGCAATGCCAAAGAATGTTCAAACTACCACACAATTGCACTCATCTCACACGCTAGCAAAGTAATGCTCAAAATCCTCCAAGCCAGGATTCAACAGAATGTGAACCGTGAACTTCGAGACGTTCAAGCTGGATTTAGAAAAGGCAGAGGAACCAGAGATCAAATTTCCAACATCTGTTGGATAATAGAAAAAGCAAGAGAGTTCCAGAAAAACATTTACTTTTGCTTTATTGACTACGCCAAAGCCTTTGACTGTGTGGATCACAACAAACTGCGGAAAATTCTTAAAGAGACGGGAACACCAGACCACCTTACCTGCCTGCTGAGAAATCTGAATGCAGGTCAAGAAGCAACAGTTAGAACTGGACATGGAACAACGCACTGGTTCCAAATTGGGAAAGGAGCACGTCAAGGCTGTATATTGTCACCTTTCTTGTTTAACTTATATGCAGAGTACCTCATGTGAAATGCTGGGCTGCATGAAACACAAGCTGGAATCGAGTTTGCCGGGAGAAATATCAATAACCTCAGATATGCAGATGACACCACCCTTATGGCAGAAAGCGAAGCAGAATTAAAGAGCCTCTTGATGAAAGTGAAAGAGGAGAGTGAAACAGCTGGTTTAAAACTCAACATTCAGAAAACTAAGGTCATGGCACCTGGTCCCATCACTTCATGGCAAATAGATGGGGAAACAATGGAAACGGTGAGAGATTTTATTTTCTTGTGCTCCAAAATCACTGTAGATGGTGACCACAGCCATGAAATTAAAAGACCCTTGCTCCTTGGAAGAAAAGCTATGACAAGCCTAGACAGCATATTAAAAAGCAGAGACACTACTTTGCCAACAAAGGTCCGTCTAGTCAAAACTATGGTGTTTCCAGTAGTCATGTATGGATGTGAGAGTTGGACTATAAAGAAAGCTGGGCACCGAAGAATTGATGCCTTTGAACCGTGGTGTTGGAGAAGACTCTTGAGAGTCCCTTGGGCTGCAAGGAGATCAAACCGGTCCATTCTAAAGGAAATCACTCCTGAATATTCATTGGAAGGACTGATGCTGAAGCTGAAGATCCAATACTTTGGCCACCTGATGCGAAGAACTGACTCACTGGAAAAGACCCTGATGCTGGGAAGGATTGAAGGCAGGAGGAGAAGGGGACGACAGAGGATGAGATGGCTGGATGGCATCACTGACTCAATGGACGTGAGTTTGAGTAAGCTCCGGGAGTTGGTGATGGACAGGGAAACCTGGCGTGTTGCAGCCCACGGGGTCACAAAGAGTCGGACACGACTGAGTGACTGAACTGAATCTATGCCAATGGAGGCAAGAATTTATAATGGCGAAGGCACGGTCTCTTCCATAAGTGGTGCCGGGTGAACTGGATAGCTACATATAAATGAATGAAATGAGAACACTCCCTAACACCATGCACAAAATTAAAATTTAAACTAAATGTAAAGCCGAATGCTATAAAACTCTTAGAGGAAAACAAAGGCAGAACACTCTCTGACATAAATCACAGCAAGATCGTTTTCAATCCACCTCCTAGGGTAATGAAAATAAAAACAAAATTAAGGAAACAAGGCCCAAAGCTTTTGTACAGCAAAGGAAACCATAAACAAAATGAAAAGACATTCTTCAGAATGGGAGAAAACTTTTGCACACAGAGAAACTGACAAGGCATTAATTTCCAAAATACACAAACAATTCATGCAGCTCAGTATCAAAATAACAAAAATCTAACCTAAAATTGGGCAGAAGATCGAAATAGACATTTCTCCAAGGGAGACATACCGATGGCCAAATCTTCACAAAAAGATGCTCAGCATCACTAATTGTTAGAGAAATGTGACTCAAAACTACAATGAGGTATCACTTCATACTGGTCAGAAATGTTCCGTCACCCAGTCGTGTCTGGCTCTTTGTGACCCCATGGACTGCAGCAGGCCAGGCCTTCCTGTCCCTCACCATCTCCCAGAGTTTGCCCAAGTTCATGTCCATTGCATCGGTGATGCCATCCAGCCATCTCATCCTCTGTCACCCTCTTCTCCTTCTGCCTTCAATCTTTCCCTGCATCAGGGTCTTTTCCAATGAGTTGGCTGGTCAGAATGGTCATCATCAAAACAACCACAAACAATAAATGTTGGAGAGGGTGTGGAGAAAAGGGAACCCTCCTACACTGTTGGTGGGGAGGCAAATTGGTAGAGCCACAATGGAGAACAGTATGGAGGCTCCTTAAAAACTAAAAACAGAGCTACCGTGTGATCCAGCAATCCCACTCCTGGGCATATATGTGGAGAAAACCATAATTCAAAAAGCGACATGCACTCCAATGCTCATTGTAGTGCTGTCTAAATAGGCAGGACATGGAAGCAGACAAATGGATAAAGAAGATGTGGTATGTATATACAGTGGAATATTACTCAGCCATAAAATGGAATGAAATAATGCCATTTGCAGCAACGTGGATAGATGTAGAGATTGTCATACTGAGCGAAGTAAGTCAGACAGAAAAAGACAAATGTCATATGAAATTGGTTGTGTGTGGAATATTAAAAAAAGTGATACAAATGGACTTATTTACAGAACAGAAATAGAGTCACGGATGTAGAAAACTAACTCATGGCTACTGGCGGGACAAGGGGTTGGGGGGGGGGGATAAATTGGGAGATTGGGATTGACAAATGCACACTACTATATATAAAATAGATAGCTAATATGGACCTACTGTATAGCACAGGGAACTCTACTCAGTACTCTGTAATGACCTACATGGGAAAATAATCTAAAAGAGAGTGGAGATGTAGGTGTATGTATGACTGCTTCACTTTGCTGTACACCTGAAAATAACACAACATTGTAAATCAACTACACTCCAATTAAAAATAAAAAGAAAGAAAGAAAGAAACAGATGAAAGATGTGCCTAAGAGGGAGAGAAGACAAAGAAACAAAATGACAAATGACAGGACAACTTTGTAACATTAAAAATAAAAGAGAAGCGCTCAAGGACAAAAAGCTTTCCACCGTTTCTCCTAACTACTTAAGACATAACTTTCAACAGTTCTACAATATAAAGTAAACATAGTGACCTGAATTGAAATGGGACAGTGCAGAACTAGGGAAACTAGTGATCAAGAGCACACCAATACAGATTCAATCAATATTAGAAATAGGGACAGGGCTGATAGTTAAATGGCTACCAAGATTAAAGGCTGGAGATAAAGGCAGTGACTATTAGAAGGAAACATCTAAAGGATTTAGAGAAAGCAATAGTTATTGAAGAGAGAAGTACAAGAACATAAGGGTAATTTATTTCCTCAAATTAGAGAGTGTAAACAGAAAGGAAATGCTAGAGAAAAAAAATCCTTGATGATGAACTGTGTAAATATGGATGGATTTTCTCTTTCTTTCTTTTTTTTGAAAAGAGAATGATCAGCACTGAGATATATTTCTAGTAAGGTCTCGAACTTTTGGAAGAATTTCTTTTTCCTTGGATTCAGCAGAAAGAAAATGTATTTTTTTTTTTTAAATTCGCTTTTACAAATACAATCTGTAGCATGTTTTCCTAAGATGCCTCCAGAAATATTTGATTCCGGAAGACATGAAAGCAATTCCTACAATAATAAAAGGAATGACAAAAGACTATTCTGTCTAGTCAGACTGCCATTTGTGTAAACATAAAATTAAGTCAAGGATTCCAGCACCCATGAAGCCACAGGGCTATTCACCGCTGCAGGGATGGAGTGTGCAATATGCTGTGAATGAGTGAGTGAAAGTCGCTCAGTCATGCCCGACTCTTTGCGACCCCATGGACTAAACAGTCCGTGGAATTCTCCAAACCGGAATACTGTGGTGGGTAAGCTTTCCCTTCTCCAGGGGATCTTCCCAACCCAGGGATCGAACTCAGGCCTCCCGCGTTGCAGGCGGCTTCTTTACCAGCTGAGCCCCTAGGGAAGCCCAAGAATACTGGAGTGGGTGACGCATCCCTTCTCCAGCAGATCTTCCCCACCCAGGAATCGAACTGGGGTCTCCTGCATCACAAGCAGATTCTTTACCAGCTAAGCTACCAGGGAAGCCCCAGCATTACCAGGGAGCAATATGCTATGTACAGGTTCAAATATGGAAATAAGCTCAAACAAGAAGATACTTAACAATTGCCATCAAGAGCCAATAATTTGAATCTTGACAGCACAAATTCCACATAAGCAATGTGAAGGAAGCAAAGAAATCACAGAAAACATCTTTTGTATGTGAACGTGAATCCATACTATAATGTTTAATCAAGAAGATATAGTTTGATATGTAATCACAACAAAATTTACGTGTGTATCAAATCATCACGTTGTGCATCTTAAAATATACATTTTTGCTTTGTCAATTATGCCTCAATTAAACTGGGGGAGGGGGAAGGTTAAAGAGCGGGCTGTTTCGTGTAGTGGTACTTCAGATATCAGTATTTGTACATTAAAAAAAATTGTGTCTATAGGTAACCATACTGTACTGCATACTTAAAAGTTTGCTAAGAGTGTGCATCTTGTGCTAAGTGTTCTTATCACAAAAATTGATCAATGTAGTTCACTATATTAACAGAATAAAAGAGAAGAGCTTAATGATTTCAAGAGAAAAAAAAAAAAAATGAAAAGAAACTGTGATCTGTACTCTCCACTTGGAGAAATGCAATTCTGAGGTTTCTTGTGGCATGTGTAATTCAGTTAGGAAGCAATTTGGTTTAAAACCAATATTCTAATTTTTCAGACTAAATCGTTTATGGTGGTGCCCACTAAAAGACATGACCAAACAAATACAGTAGAAACATAGATTTCAGTTGCTGAAATCGTCAGGGACTCTTTCTGAAATGTGTGTATGGTGTGTTAGCAGGTGATATATAACAAGCCATGTTTTAAATATTCTCTTTATGTTTCTAACGTGTGTGTGTGTGTGTGTGTTTTCCTTTGACAGGATGGAAGAAGAACAACAATGGGGAACTTCCAGGCTACCTCAGAATAAAAAGAAGTTAGTGGAACACACCAAACAGAGATATGTCAAGCCCACGGCACCTTATCAGACTGACAGAAAAGCAAAAGCCTCTTCTTCACGTGCTATAGATCAGAAGAGATTCAAATGTGAATGCTGCTACTGCCAGAGATATATGGGGAACACTTCTGGAATCTCAACGGAGAGAAAAGCAACCTCTCACTCTTCCTCCTGGGATGAACTGATACAAGAACTCAATAACTTGATGCTCAACTCTGGCACCATCCAACCCCCTCATCTACAAGAACAGGTGCAGGAAAAAGAGAAGAGCCCAAAACAGAGGCAGCAGAAAAACAAAAGAATGTTTCAGAGGCTCCTAAAAGAATGGAAAGACTAAATCTATGACTTTCATCTTAGATCCAGAATAGAGGGGGTCATGAAAGCCAACACTGCCAACCCCTTGGGCAGAATCCTTTTGGGAACATGGTCGGGGGAGGAGCAGGATCCAGCCTTGTGACGAGGAATCTTATCAGCTTGTGATCCAATCCAGCTCCAGGAATGTAGCAATCTTTCCTCTAGTAATTTTAGGGCCACCTTAGGGCATGCTGGGAGGAGTTCCTCCATGGCAAGGGCAACTAGATAACAGTGGTTCTGTACTCTGCATAATACTGTCCCCATGGTGCAAACCATCACTTGTCCTCTTTGGGTTTCTTGCCTCCCTTACCTTGTCACCAATGATGTATAAAAAATCTATGTGGTGTGTCTGGCTTGTTTTTTAAATGCTTTCTGTCAATTTTATTGCTTGAATCCCAGAAGCAGCACTAGATCTGATGGGATATGTGTGTGGGTGTGTGTGGCTCTTGCTTTTTTGTTTCTGCTTCTTTTAACATTTTTTAAAAATCATGGATGCACAGGAAGTTGCAAAGATAGTGCAGGAGGGTCCCATGCACCCTTCACCCAGTCTCCCCTCAAGATACTTAATAGCTCATATATCCCCCAAGATAGTTATATCTTGCATTACTATAATACCACATCAATACCAGTAAACTGGCATTGGTACAAAGCATGTGTATGGTTCCATGTCATTTTTTTTCACATGTGTGGGTTTGTGTAGCCACCGCTGTAATCAAGATGCAAAACCGTTCCATCACCACAAAGATCTTCCTCCTGTTATCCCTTTATAGTCATACCCACTGCCCTCCCTGGCACCATCCCTAAGTTTGGGCAACCATTATACTGTTCTCCATTGAGACTATTACATAAAAAGGAGTCATGCACTATGTGACCTTTCAGGTGGAATTCTTCCAGTCAGCTTAATGCCCTTGAGGTACATACAAGCTGTGTGTATCAAAAGTCCACTCCTTTCTATTGCTGTGTAGTAGTCTGTGGTATGGATGTGCCATAGTTCCTTTAGCCAGACACATGTTGGTGGACATTTTGGTTTCCAATTTTTGGCTATTACAGATAAAGCTGCAGGGATTCCCTGGTGGCTCGGTGGTGAAGAATCTGCCTGCCAATGCAGGAGACACACAGGTTTGATCCCTGATCCGGGAAGATCTAACATGCTGAGGAGCAACTAAGCCCATGCCCCACGACCATTGAGCCTCTGCCCTAGAGCCTGGGAACCACAACTACTGAGTCTAAGTGCTGCTAACTACTGAAGCCCACACGCCCTAGAGCCTGTGCTCTGCAATGGGAGAAGCCACAGCAATGAGAAGCCCATGTACCGCAAATAGAGAGTAGTCCCTGCTCTCTGCAACTAGAGAAAAGCCCATGCAGCAACGAAGACTTGGTAGCATCAAAAACAAGTACATGAATATATTTATATAAAAAGGGGCAGTCCCAAGATGGCGGAGGAATAGGATGGGGATGCCACTTTCTCCCCCAGAAATCCATCAAAAGATCATTTGAATGTTGAGCAACCTCCACAAAACAGCTTCTTAACGCTGGCAGAGGACTCCAGACACCCAGTAAGGCAGCCCAATCGCTTTAACAGCAGGTAGAACAAAATATAAAAGACAAAAACAGAGACAAAAGATTTAGGGATGGAGACCTGTCCTGGGGAGGGAGTCGTGAGGGAGGAGAAGTTTCCACACAGTAGGAAACCCTCTCACAGGCATGTCTGTGGGGAGTTCTGGAATCTCAGAGGGCAACACAACTGGGAGGAAGAAAAAAAAAAAAAAGCCCACAGAATACATGCCTAACCGTAACTGCCAGCAGAGAAGTGGCCCAGACGCTTTCATCTGCCACCAGCAAGCGGGGGCTGGGCAGGGAGGTGCAGGCTGCGTCATCGCTCCTTAGGGTAAGAACTGGGCCTGAATATCGTGAGAACAATCTGAGGGAAATAATGTGAGATAGCAATCCAAACCGTGGGATCACCAGAGAGACCAAAAAAGGAAAAAAAAGAAAGAAAGAAACTTTCCCATGAATGTCACTTCATGGTGACCCCTGGTGCACTCACGGAACAAAGGATTGAATGAATATGCAAGGAGAGCAAGCCTTCTGCTGTATAGGACCCTCCCTCCCCAGAGGTAGAAAGGCCAGCCTGTAAAAAACCAGAGCCAGAAAGGAAGTGGCTGCTGCAATCTTGACCTAAGACTCCACATCTTCCACCAAAGTGTTAGCAGATTCCCAGTTGCTAATCACGTCTTCCTGGGATCCTGAATGGTTGACATCTGCCAGGCGTGTACAACCTGAGATTAGCTCCTCAGAGGAGACACACAGCATGCCTGGGACTGTGGTCTTGCAGCACACCTGGGAAACCAAGTGACTTGGACAGGGCAGGTGAATAAGATGCACGGCCCATTTAGGGGGGTGCACTCAGCAAGCACCCGGTTGCCTGAGCTGCTCGGAGCTGGGAAGAGCACAAACCACCCAGGCCATCTGGGTCTGTGCTCCTGTGGAACAGCTGAGAACCTGAGTGGCTTAGTCCTGAGAACTGCATGAATAGCAGGGTTCACTTGGGACAGTGCCTCCGCAGAGTACCCTGGAGACTGAGAAATTGTAGATTTGAGAAATACATGCCACTTTGAGCTGTGGCAAGCCTAGTGTGGTCCATCTACTGCAAGCACTCCCCACACATGCCAGCAGCATTTGTTTGCAGTATCCCTCACTCTCCACAACACAACTGAACTAATGAGCCTAAATAAATGGGCACCTTCACCCGCTTGTGTCAAGGCAGAAATTAGACACTGAAGAGACTTGCAAACAGAGATAGCCAAAATAAACAAAGAAGGGGGAATTGTTCTGGAAGTGACAGGTGCACCAGATTAAAACCCTGCACTTAATACTGGAGACTGTGCATTTTAGGGGCACCTATAGACCTTGAGAACAAGAACAAGCCAGAACAAGGGACTATCCAATACTGAACTGACACCACACTGCCCACAACAGCTCCAGAGAAATTCCCATATATATTTTTACTATTATCATTTTTAATTAAAAAAATTTAGTTATCACTCCTTTAACTTTTGTTTTTATAGCCTACTATTAGCTTTCAAAAAGAACCCTGTTTTTTAAAACAAATTCCATATATATATATCTGTTTTTAATTTGTGTGATTGATTTTGTTTTGTATTTTTTATACTGTATTTTTGGTAGTCTAACCTCTATTCTAGGTTTTTAATGTTTGCTTTTTGATATTTGTTATCAATTTTGTACCTCTAAGAATCTAATCTTCAATATCCATTTTCACTTAGGGATTTGATTGATGGCTAGATTGCTCTCTCTCCTTTTGACTCCCCCTTTTTCTCCTCCTGGTCACCTCTATCTCCCTTCTCCTTCTCTCCTCTATATAACTCGATGAATCTCTGGGTATTCCTAGTTGTGGAGAACTGTTTCACCAGTAACCTAGGGGTTTTATCTTCTATGATATATGGATGGAAAAGTCCTGAGCCTACTGTAAGAAAAGGACCAGAAGGCATAATCACAAAACTAGAATATCAGAGAACTCGTGACTCCAGGGACCATTAATAGACAAGAGTTCACCCAAAAATTCTCCACACCTACACTGAAACCAAGCTCCACCCAAGGGCCATCAAGATCCAATGCAAAATACACCAAGCCAATTCTCCAACAAAACAGGAACACAACCTTGAACATTAAATGATGGGCTGCCCAAAAGCCATGCCAAACCCATAAACTCAGCACTGGACAGTTCATTGCACTCCAGAGAGATCCAGATCCACCCACCAGAACACAGGCACAAGCTCCCCCAACAAGGAAACCTTGACAAGCCATTAGTCCAACCCCACCCACAGGGAGCAGACTCCACAATTAAGAGGAACCACGAACTTCCAGCCTGCAGAAAGGGCACCCCAAACACAGCAATCAAAACAAAATGAAAAGGCAGATAAATACTCAGCAGGTGAAGGAACATGAAAAAACTCATCAAATCAAAGAGTAGGAAATAAGGAGTTTACCTGACAAAGAATTCAGAATAATGATATTAAAGATGATCCAAAATCTTGAAAACAATATGAAGTTACAGATAAATAGACTAGAGACAAGGATTGAGAAAATGGAGGAAATGTTTAACAAGGACTAGAAGAAATAAAAGAGAATCAGTCAGTAATGTATAATGCAATAACTGAGATCAAACCACTCTGGATGCAGCCAACAGTAGAATAACTGAGGCAGAAGAGATGATAAGTGAGGTGGAAGGTAGAATGCTGAAAATAAATGAAGTAGAGAGGAAAAAAGTAAAAAATTAACAGAAATGAGGACTACCTCAGAGATCTCTGGAACAATGTTAAACACCCCAACATTCGACTCACAGGTGTTCCAGAAGAAGAAAAAAGGAAAGGGCATGAGAATATACTTGAAGAGATAATAGTTGAAAACTTTCCTAATATGGGGAAGGAAATAGTCACCCAAGTCCAAGAAATCTGGAGAGTCCCAAACAAGATAAATGCAAGGTAAATCACCCCAAGATACATATTTATCAAACTAACAAAGATCAGACACAAAGAGCAAATAGTAAAAGCAACAAGGGAAAAACAACAAATATCACACAAGGGGATCCCCATAAGGATAACAGGTGATCTCTCAATAGAAACTCTTCATGCCAGAAGGGAATGGCAGAATATACTTCAAGTGATGAAGGAGAAAAACCTAAAACCAAGATTACTCTACTCAGCAAGGATCTCACTCAGTATTAAGGAGAAATCAAAAGCTTTACAGACAAGCAAAAGCTGAGAGAATTCAGCACCACCAATTCAGCTCTTCAACAAATGCTAAAGGCTCTTCTCTAGACAGGAAACACTGTAAAGGTTTATTTATTTATTTTTTTTCATTTGTTGGAGGCTATTACTTCACAATATTGTAGTGGTTTTTGCCATACATTGACATGAATCAGCCATGGATTTATATGTGTTCCCCATCCCGATCTCCCCTCCCACCTCCCTCCCCATCCCATCCCTCTGGGTCTTCCCAGTGCACCAGCCCTGAGCACTTGTCTGATGCATCGAACCTGGGCTAGAGATCTGTTTCACACTTGATAATATACATGTTTCAAATGCTATTCTCTCAGATCATCCCACTCTCGCCTTCTCCCACAGAGTCCAAAAGTCTGTTCTGTACATCTGTGTCTCTTTTTCTGTCCTGTATATAGGGCTATCATTACCATCTTTTAAAATTCCATATATATGCGTTAGTATACTGTATTGGTGTTTATCTTTCTGGCTTACTTCACTCTGTATAATGGGCTATGGTTTCATCCATCTCATTAGAACTGATTCAAATATATTCTTTTTAATGGCTGAATAATATTCCATTGTGTATATGTACCACAGCTTCCTTATCCATTCGTCTGCTGATGGGCATCTAGGTTGCTTCCATGTCCTGGCTATTATAAACAGTGCTGTGATGAACATTGGGGTACACGTGTCTCTTTCAGATCTGGTTTCCTTGATGTGTATGCCCAGGAGTGGGATTGCTGGGTCATATAGCAGTTCTATTTCCAGTTTTACAGTAAAGGTTTATAAAGATGAACCCAAAACAACAAAATAAATGGTAACAGGATCATACTTATCAGTGATTACCTTAAATGTAAATGGGTTAAATGCTCCACCCAAAAGACAAAGACTGGCCAAATGGATACAAAAACAAGACTCCTATCAACAAGCGACCCATCTCAAACTTAGGGGCACATACAGACTGAAAGTGAAGGGCTGGGAAAAGATATTTCATTCAAATAGGGACCAAAAGAAAGCAGGAGTAGCAATACTCATAACAGATAAAATAGACTTTGAAATAAAGACAGTGATAAGAGACAAAGAAGGGTACTACATAATGATCAAAGAATCAATCAAAGAAGAAGATATAACAATTATAAATATATATGTATCCAAAATAAGAGAAACTCAATACATAAGGCAAATGCTAACAAGTGAAAGGGAAAATTAACAGTAACACAATAATAGTTGGGGACTTCGGCTTCCATAGAGCTTCATATGGTAGAGTCTGCCTGCAGTGCAGGAGACCCAGCTTTGATCCTTGGGTCAGGAATATCCCCTGGAGAAGGAATTAATAACCCACTCCAGTATCCTTGCCTGGAAAATTCCATGAATGGAGGAGCCTGACAGGCTACCATCCACGGGGTTTCAAAAAGTCAGACATGGCTGAGCAACTTCACTTTAATACCCCACTCACACCTATGGATAGATCAACCAAACAGAAAATTAGCAAGGAAACACAAGCTCTAAATGATGCAATGGACCAGTTATTCCTAATTGATACCTGCAGTGCATTTCACCAAAAAACAATGGAATTCACCTTTTTCTCAAGTGCACACAGAACATTCTCCTGGATAGATAATATCCTGGGCCATAAATCTAGCCTTGGTAAATTTTAAAAAATTTACATCATTTCAAGCATCTTTTCTGATCATGATGCAGTAAGATTAGATGTCAACTACAAGAAAAAAAGACTATTAAAATTACAAACATATGGAGGATAAAGAACATGCTTCTGAATATCCAACAGATCATGGAAGAAATCAAAAAGGAAATCAAAATATACATGGAAACAAATGAAAATGAAAACACAACAACCAAAACATCTATGACATTCAGTAAAAGCAGTGCTAAGAAGGAGGTTCTTAGCAATACAAGTCTAACTCAAGAAACAAGAGAAACATCTAATAAACAACCTAACTTTACACCTAAAGCAACTAGTAAAAGAAGAAGAGAAGAACCCCAAAGTTAGTAGAAGGAAAGAAATTATAAAAATCAGAGTAGAAATAAATTAAAAAGAAATGAAGGATACTATAGCAATAATCAACAAAACTAAAAGCTGGTTCTATGAAAAGATAAACAAAACAGACAAACCATGAGCCAGACTCATCAAGAAAAAAATGGAGAAGAATCAAATCAATAAAATTAGAAATGAAAATGGAGAAACTACAACAGACAACACAGAAATATGAAAGATCATAAGAGACTGCTATGAACAATCATACCCATAAAATGGACAACTTGGAAGAAATGGACAAATTCTTAGAAAAGTACAACCTTCCAAAATTGAACCAGGAAGAAATAGAAAATATTAACAGACCCATCACAAGCACAGACATCAAAGCTGTAATAAAAAATCTTCCAACAAACAAAAGCCCACGACCAGGTGGCTTCTCAGGCAAATTGAACCAAAAATTCAGGGAAGAGCTAGCACCTATCTTACTCAAACTCTTCCAGAAAATTGGAAAGAAAGGTAAACTCCCAAACTCATTTGATGAGGCCACCATCACCCTGATAACAAAACCAGACAAAGACAATACAGAAAAAGAAATCTACAGGCCACTATCACTAATGAACATAGACACAAAATCCTCATGAAAATTCTAGCAAACAGAATCCAACAACATATTAAAAAATCATATATCATCACCAAGTGGACTTTATCCCAGGGATGTAAGGATTCTTCAATACTCACAAATCAATCAATGTGATACACCATATAAATAAATTGAAAGATAAGAGCCATATGAATATCTCAATAGATGCAGAGAAAGCCTTTGACAAAATGCAACATCCATTTATGACAAAAACTCTCCAGAAGGTAGGCATAGAAGGAATATACCTCAGCATAATAAAAGCCATATATGACAAACCCACAACAAACATTATCCTCAATGGTGAAAAATTGAAAGCATTTCCTCTAAAATCAGGAACATGACAAGGGTGCCCACTCTCACCACTAATATTCAACATAGTTTCAGAAGTCTTATCCACAGCAATCAGAGAAGAAAAAGAAATAAAAGGAATCCAGATTGGAAAGAGGCAGTAAAACTCTCACTGTTGGCAGAAGACATGATCCTCCATGGAGAAAACCCCAAAGACACTACCAGAAAATTACTAGAGCTGATCAATGGATATAGTAAAGTTGCAGGATATAAAATTAATACACAGAAATCCTTTGCATTCCTATACACTAACAATGAGAAAACAGAAAGAGAAATTAAGGAAACAATCCCATTCACCATTTCAACAAAAAGAATAAAATACTTAGGAATAAATTTACCTAAAGAAACAAAAGACCTATATATCAAAATCTATAAAACACTGATGAAAGAAATCAAAGATGACACAAATAGAGAAATATACCATGTTCGTGGGTTGGAAGAATCAATATAGTGAAAATGAGTATACTACCCGAAGCTATCTATAGGTTCAATGCAGTCCCTATCAAGCTACCAACTGTATTTTTCACAGAAGGAGAACAAATAATTTCACAATTTGTATGGAAACACAAAAACCCTCGAATAGCCAAAACAATCTTGAGAAAGAAGAATGGAACTGGAGGAATCAACCTCCCTGACTTCAGATTATACTGCAAAATTACAGTCATCCAGACAGTATGGTACTGGCATAAAGACAGAAATTTAGATCAATGGAACAAAATAGAAAGCCCAGAGATAAACCTGTGCACCTATGGACACCTTATCTTTGACAAAGAAGGCAAAAGCATACAATGGAGAAAAGACAATCTCTTTAACAAATGGTACTGGGAAAATTGGTCAACCACCTGTAAATGAATGAAACTAGAAAACTTTCTAACACCATACACAAAAATAAGCTCAAAATGGATTGAAGATCTAAATGTAAGAACAGAAACTATAAAATTCTTAGAGGAAATCATAGGCAGAACACCCTCTGATATAAATCACAGCAGGATCCTCTATGACCCACCTCCCAGAGTAATGGAAATCAAAACAAAAGTAAACAAATGGGACCTAATTAAACTTAAAATCTTTTGTTCAACAAAGGAAACTATAAGCAAGGTTAAACGGCAGCCTTTGGAATAGGAAAAAATAATAGCAAACAAAACAACTGACAAAGAAATAATCTCCAAAATATATAGGTAGCTCATGCAGCTAAAGTACAGAAAAATAAAAGACTGACTCAATCAAAAAATAAGCCAAAGAACTAAACAGATATTTCTCCAAAGAAGACATACAGATGGCTAAGATACACACGAAAAAATGCTCAACATCTCTCATTATCAGAGAAATGCAAATCAAAACCACAAAGAGGTACCATGTCACTCTGGTCAGAATGGCTGCCATCAAAAAGTCTACAAACAATAAATGCTGGAGAGGGTGTGGAGGAAAAGGAACCCTCTTACACTGTTGGTGGGAATACAAACTAGTACAGCCACTATGGAGAATAGTGTGGCGATTCCTTTTACAAACTGAAATAGAACTGCCATACGACCCAGCAATCCCACTGCTGGGCATACACACCAAGGAAACCAGAATTGAAAGAGACACATGTACCCCAATGTTCATTGCACCACTGTTTACAATAGCTAAGACATGGAAACAAGGTAGATGTCCATCAGCAGATGAATAGATAAGGAAGTTGTGGTACATACACACAATGGAATATTACTCAGCTATAATAAATAAATGGCAACCCACTCCAGTGTTCTTGCCTGGAGAATCCCAGGGACGGGGGAGCCTGGTGGGCTGCTGTCTATAGGGTTGCACAGAATTGGACATGACTGATGCGACTTAGCAGCAGCAGCATAATAAAGAATGCATTTGAGTCTGTTCTAATGAAGTGGATGAAACTGGGGCCTATTATACAGAGTGAAGCAAGTCAGAAAGAGAAACACCAATACAGTATATTAATGCATATGTATGGAACTTAGAAAGACGGTAATGATGGCCCTATATGCAAGACAGCAAAAGAGACACAGACATAAAGAACAGACTTTTGGACTATGTGTGAGAAGGCGAGGATGAGACGGTATGAGAGAATAGCGTTGAAAATGTCTATTACCATATGTAAAACAGATGACCAGTGCAAGTTTGATGTATGAAGCAGAGTACTCAAGGTTGGTGCTCTGGGACAATCCAAACGGATGGGGTGGGGAGGGAGTTGGGAGGGTGTTTCAGGATGGGAGGACACATGTACACTTGTGGCTGATTCATGTCGATGTATGGTGAAAACCACCAAAATATTGTAAAGTAATTAGCCTCCAATTAAATAAATTAATTGAAAAAATTCATAATAAACAATGAAGGAAAAAAAGTAAAGCTGCAATGAACCACAGTGTACAGGTTTTTCTGTGGATATCAGTTTTCAGTTCTCTGGGATAAAGACCCATGGACACCACCAACAGCTGA
The DNA here is from genome assembly GCF_019320065.1 of Cervus canadensis. Lineage (NCBI taxonomy): Eukaryota > Metazoa > Chordata > Mammalia > Artiodactyla > Cervidae > Cervus > Cervus canadensis. The sequence continues at coordinate 55,531,356 of NC_057419.1, forward strand.
CACCACCCTGGCTCCACTCTCCAAGCCTCACTTTCCAGCACCCAGCCTTCCCCTTCACCAGCAGACACACAGCTCAAGCTGGAGTTCACAAAGCTGTGGCAATGACATAGGTCTTAGTCTGCCTTGTCTTCCACAGATTGGCTGCTGTGTTCCCCTCTGATACCCCTATCGCCCAAGGTCCCTGGTAATCTTCCCCACTGTGAGGGGGCTTTCTTGAGTGTGGGGACCCCTCCTCTCCTTCAGTTCCCCACCCCCAGGGATGCTGGTCCCTTCTCTCGTCTTTTTTCCTTTCTTTTATCCTTCCAGATAGTGTGGGCATTTTTTTTTTTTTTGGTCCTTTTATGTGTCTGAAGTCCTCTGCTAGCATTCAGTATGTGCTCTGTGAGAACTGTTCCATTTGTAGATGTATTCCTAATGTACTTCTGAAGAGCAATGCATTCTACATTCTCTTATTCCTTCATCCTGACTCTGTGTAGGTATATTCTTGACGTGTTTGTGGGAGAGATGAACGCCATGTCCTCCTACTCCTCCACCATCTTTGAAAGCTTTCAACCACAGAACAGCTTTGAGAAAATGGTAGAGGTTTCCACAAGTTTTTTTTTTCCTGACATTTTACTATGGAGTATGTGACATCAGTGATATTTCATGTCTTAATGGTGACACCCAAATGAGCCTAGATAAACCTTTAGGAGTTATTTTCTCACTGAGATGAACATCTGTGTGACATCCAAGTGTCATGTGGCAGAGCCAATGATGTGCTACCATTTATTGAATATGTACAGGGTGCCCATGTGCTTTATCTCATTTAAACCTCATAGTATCCATATAATGGGTTGTACCTATTCCTATTATACAGATGACAAATCTGAAGCTAAGCATGGTTAAGAAGGACAACATCTGATAGCTTGGAGAACCTGCAGAGCTTGAAGATTGGAAGGAAAGGCCTTATATCAGACACCTGGGTGGAACACCTCACTCTTCAGTTGAGAAGATCCATGTGACCTGGGAGCTATTCAAGTAATAGATGAACTTCAGTTTCTGGGGATAAATAGCACATCAAAGCATTTATTCTGGTTTCATGCTACACTTAATTTCACACTTTAAAGTCTATCCCTATGTACATTTTCTTTGTCTCTCTTTTACACACACACAAACAGATATCTTCTTATATCAGTGTGCCTATTGGTGCAGGGAATATTGTGGTTTACATCCCCTGTACCCAATTTAGAAGATCTATGTGACCTGGAAGCTATTCAAGTAATAGCTGAACTTCAGTTTCTGGGGATAACTAGCACATCAAAGCATCCATTCTGGTTTCATGCTACACATAATTTCACAGTTTTAAAGTCTATCCCTATGTACATGTTCTTTCTCTCTCTTTTACACACACACAAACATATCTTCTTATATCAGTGAGCCTGTTGGTGCAGGGAATACTGTGATTTACATCCACAGTACCTCAAAACTATATCATCTCAGATTTCAGTGGTCATCCTTTTTATGTTGTATAGTAACAGTTTGCCCTAGTGTTGACCTCTGATAGCTCAGTTGGTAAAGAATCTGCCTACACATACAGATGGCTAACAAACACATGAAAAGATGCTCAACATCACTCATTATCAGAGAAATGCAAATCAAAACCACAATGAGGTACCATTACATGCCAGTCAGGATGGCTGCTATCCAAAAGTCTACAAGCAATAAATGCTGGAGAGGGTGTGGAGAAAAGGGAACCCTCTTACACTGTTGGTGGGAATGCAAACTAGTACAGCCGCTATGGAGAACAGTGTGAAGATTCCTTAAAAAACTGGAAATAGAACTGCCATATGACCCAGTAATCCCATTTCTGGGCATACACAGTGAGGAAACCAGATCTGAAAGAGACACGTGCACCCCAGTATTCATCGCAGCACTGTTTACAATTTGCAGGACATGGAAGCAACCTAGATGCCCATCAGCAGACGAATGGATAAGGAAGCTGTGGTACATATACACAATGGAATATTACTCAGCCATTAAAAAGAATTCATTTGAATCAGTTCTAATGAGAAGGATGAAACTGGAGCCCATTATACAGAGTGAAGTAAGTCAGAAAGATAAAGACCAATCCAGTATACTAATGCATATATATGGAATTTAGAAAGATGGTTACGATAACCCTATATGCAAGACAGAAAAAGAGACACAGATGTACAGAACAGACTTTTGGACTCTGTGGGGGAAGGCGACGGTGGGATGTTTCAAGAGAACAGCATCAAAACATGTATATTATCAAGGGTGAAACAGATCACCAGCCCAGGTTGGATGCATGAGTCAAGTGCTCGGGGCTGGTACACTGGGAAGACCCAGAGGGATGAGGTGGAGAGGGAGGTGGGAGGGGGGATCGGGTTGGGGAATACATGTAAATCAATGCCAGATTCATGTCAATGTACGGCAAAAACCACTACAATATTGTAAAGCAATTAACCTCCAACTAATAAAAATAAATGGGGGAAAAAAAAAAAGAATCGGCCTACAATGCAGGAGATCCCGTTTGATTCCTCTGCTTCTGGGGAGGGAGGGCCCAATAGAACAACAGACTTGACCTCCTTCAGTACTCATTCAATCTTTTGTTCTGTGAGTGCACCAGGGGTCACCATGAAGTGATTTTCATGGGAAAGTTTCTTTCTTTCCTTCTTTTTTTTTTTTTTTTTGATCTCTATGGTGATCCCACAGTTTGGGTTGCTATCTCACATTAGTTCCCTCAGATTATTCTCACAGCATTCAGGCCTGGTTCTCTCTCTCTCTCTTTTTTTCTTTCCCCCATTTATTTGTATTAGTTGAAGGCTAATTACTTTACAATATTGTAGTGGTTTTTGCCATACATTGACATGAATCAGCCATGGATTTACATGTGTTCCCCATCCCCATCCCCACTCCCGCCTCCCTCCCAATCCCATCTCTCTGGGTCTTCCCAGTGCACCAGCCCTGAGCACTTGTCTCATGCATCCAGGGTGGGATGTTTTGAGAGAACAGCACTGAAACAAGTATACTATCAAGGATGAAACAGATCAGGCCCGGTTCTTACCCTAAGGAGCGATGACGCAGCCTGCACCTCCCTGCCCAGCCCCCGCTTGCTGGTGGCAGATGAAAGCGTCTGGGCCACTTCTCTGCTGGCAGTTACGGTTAGGCATGTATTCTGTGGGCTTTTTTTTTTTTTTCTTCCTCCCAGTTGTGTTGCCCTCTGAGATTCCAGAACTCCCCACAGACATGCCTGTGAGAGGGTTTCCTACTGTGTGGAAACTTCTCCTCCCTCACGACTCCCTCCCCAGGACAGGTCTCCATCCCTAAATCTTTTGTCTCTGTTTTTGTCTTTTATATTTTGTTCTACCTGCTGTTAAAGCGATTGGGCTGCCTTACTGGGTGTCTGGAGTCCTCTGCCAGCGTTAAGAAGCTGTTTTGTGGAGGTTGCTCAACATTCAAATGATCTTTTGATGGATTTCTGGGGGAGAAAGTGGCATCCCCATCCTATTCCTCCGCCATCTTGGGACTGCCCCTTTTTATATAAATATATTCATGTACTTGTTTTTGATGCTACCAAGTCTTCGTTGCTGCATGGGCTTTTCTCTAGTTGCAGAGAGCAGGGACTACTCTCTATTTGCGGTACATGGGCTTCTCATTGCTGTGGCTTCTCCCATTGCAGAGCACAGGCTCTAGGGCGTGTGGGCTTCAGTAGTTAGCAGCACTTAGACTCAGTAGTTGTGGTTCCCAGGCTCTAGGGCAGAGGCTCAATGGTCGTGGGGCATGGGCTTAGTTGCTCCTCAGCATGTTAGATCTTCCCGGATCAGGGATCAAACCTGTGTGTCTCCTGCATTGGCAGGCAGATTCTTCACCACCGAGCCACCAGGGAATCCCTGCAGCTTTATCTGTAATAGCCAAAAATTGGAAACCAAAATGTCCACCAACATGTGTCTGGCTAAAGGAACTATGGCACATCCATACCACAGACTACTACACAGCAATAGAAAGGAGTGGACTTTTGATACACACAGCTTGTATGTACCTCAAGGGCATTAAGCTGACTGGAAGAATTCCACCTGAAAGGTCACATAGTGCATGACTCCTTTTTATGTAATAGTCTCAATGGAGAACAGTATAATGGTTGCCCAAACTTAGGGATGGTGCCAGGGAGGGCAGTGGGTATGACTATAAAGGGATAACAGGAGGAAGATCTTTGTGGTGATGGAACGGTTTTGCATCTTGATTACAGCGGTGGCTACACAAACCCACACATGTGAAAAAAAATGACATGGAACCATACACATGCTTTGTACCAATGCCAGTTTACTGGTATTGATGTGGTATTATAGTAATGCAAGATATAACTATCTTGGGGGATATATGAGCTATTAAGTATCTTGAGGGGAGACTGGGTGAAGGGTGCATGGGACCCTCCTGCACTATCTTTGCAACTTCCTGTGCATCCATGATTTTTAAAAAATGTTAAAAGAAGCAGAAACAAAAAAGCAAGAGCCACACACACCCACACACATATCCCATCAGATCTAGTGCTGCTTCTGGGATTCAAGCAATAAAATTGACAGAAAGCATTTAAAAAACAAGCCAGACACACCACATAGATTTTTTATACATCATTGGTGACAAGGTAAGGGAGGCAAGAAACCCAAAGAGGACAAGTGATGGTTTGCACCATGGGGACAGTATTATGCAGAGTACAGAACCACTGTTATCTAGTTGCCCTTGCCATGGAGGAACTCCTCCCAGCATGCCCTAAGGTGGCCCTAAAATTACTAGAGGAAAGATTGCTACATTCCTGGAGCTGGATTGGATCACAAGCTGATAAGATTCCTCGTCACAAGGCTGGATCCTGCTCCTCCCCCGACCATGTTCCCAAAAGGATTCTGCCCAAGGGGTTGGCAGTGTTGGCTTTCATGACCCCCTCTATTCTGGATCTAAGATGAAAGTCATAGATTTAGTCTTTCCATTCTTTTAGGAGCCTCTGAAACATTCTTTTGTTTTTCTGCTGCCTCTGTTTTGGGCTCTTCTCTTTTTCCTGCACCTGTTCTTGTAGATGAGGGGGTTGGATGGTGCCAGAGTTGAGCATCAAGTTATTGAGTTCTTGTATCAGTTCATCCCAGGAGGAAGAGTGAGAGGTTGCTTTTCTCTCCGTTGAGATTCCAGAAGTGTTCCCCATATATCTCTGGCAGTAGCAGCATTCACATTTGAATCTCTTCTGATCTATAGCACGTGAAGAAGAGGCTTTTGCTTTTCTGTCAGTCTGATAAGGTGCCGTGGGCTTGACATATCTCTGTTTGGTGTGTTCCACTAACTTCTTTTTATTCTGAGGTAGCCTGGAAGTTCCCCATTGTTGTTCTTCTTCCATCCTGTCAAAGGAAAACACACACACACACACACACGTTAGAAACATAAAGAGAATATTTAAAACATGGCTTGTTATATATCACCTGCTAACACACCATACACACATTTCAGAAAGAGTCCCTGACGATTTCAGCAACTGAAATCTATGTTTCTACTGTATTTGTTTGGTCATGTCTTTTAGTGGGCACCACCATAAACGATTTAGTCTGAAAAATTAGAATATTGGTTTTAAACCAAATTGCTTCCTAACTGAATTACACATGCCACAAGAAACCTCAGAATTGCATTTCTCCAAGTGGAGAGTACAGATCACAGTTTCTTTTCATTTTTTTTTTTTTTCTCTTGAAATCATTAAGCTCTTCTCTTTTATTCTGTTAATATAGTGAACTACATTGATCAATTTTTGTGATAAGAACACTTAGCACAAGATGCACACTCTTAGCAAACTTTTAAGTATGCAGTACAGTATGGTTACCTATAGACACAATTTTTTTTAATGTACAAATACTGATATCTGAAGTACCACTACACGAAACAGCCCGCTCTTTAACCTTCCCCCTCCCCCAGTTTAATTGAGGCATAATTGACAAAGCAAAAATGTATATTTTAAGATGCACAACGTGATGATTTGATACACACGTAAATTTTGTTGTGATTACATATCAAACTATATCTTCTTGATTAAACATTATAGTATGGATTCACGTTCACATACAAAAGATGTTTTCTGTGATTTCTTTGCTTCCTTCACATTGCTTATGTGGAATTTGTGCTGTCAAGATTCAAATTATTGGCTCTTGATGGCAATTGTTAAGTATCTTCTTGTTTGAGCTTATTTCCATATTTGAACCTGTACATAGCATATTGCTCCCTGGTAATGCTGGGGCTTCCCTGGTAGCTTAGCTGGTAAAGAATCTGCTTGTGATGCAGGAGACCCCAGTTCGATTCCTGGGTGGGGAAGATCTGCTGGAGAAGGGATGCGTCACCCACTCCAGTATTCTTGGGCTTCCCTAGGGGCTCAGCTGGTAAAGAAGCCGCCTGCAACGCGGGAGGCCTGAGTTCGATCCCTGGGTTGGGAAGATCCCCTGGAGAAGGGAAAGCTTACCCACCACAGTATTCCGGTTTGGAGAATTCCACGGACTGTTTAGTCCATGGGGTCGCAAAGAGTCGGGCATGACTGAGCGACTTTCACTCACTCATTCACAGCATATTGCACACTCCATCCCTGCAGCGGTGAATAGCCCTGTGGCTTCATGGGTGCTGGAATCCTTGACTTAATTTTATGTTTACACAAATGGCAGTCTGACTAGACAGAATAGTCTTTTGTCATTCCTTTTATTATTGTAGGAATTGCTTTCATGTCTTCCGGAATCAAATATTTCTGGAGGCATCTTAGGAAAACATGCTACAGATTGTATTTGTAAAAGCGAATTTAAAAAAAAAAAATACATTTTCTTTCTGCTGAATCCAAGGAAAAAGAAATTCTTCCAAAAGTTCGAGACCTTACTAGAAATATATCTCAGTGCTGATCATTCTCTTTTCAAAAAAAAGAAAGAAAGAGAAAATCCATCCATATTTACACAGTTCATCATCAAGGATTTTTTTTCTCTAGCATTTCCTTTCTGTTTACACTCTCTAATTTGAGGAAATAAATTACCCTTATGTTCTTGTACTTCTCTCTTCAATAACTATTGCTTTCTCTAAATCCTTTAGATGTTTCCTTCTAATAGTCACTGCCTTTATCTCCAGCCTTTAATCTTGGTAGCCATTTAACTATCAGCCCTGTCCCTATTTCTAATATTGATTGAATCTGTATTGGTGTGCTCTTGATCACTAGTTTCCCTAGTTCTGCACTGTCCCATTTCAATTCAGGTCACTATGTTTACTTTATATTGTAGAACTGTTGAAAGTTATGTCTTAAGTAGTTAGGAGAAACGGTGGAAAGCTTTTTGTCCTTGAGCGCTTCTCTTTTATTTTTAATGTTACAAAGTTGTCCTGTCATTTGTCATTTTGTTTCTTTGTCTTCTCTCCCTCTTAGGCACATCTTTCATCTGTTTCTTTCTTTCTTTCTTTTTATTTTTAATTGGAGTGTAGTTGATTTACAATGTTGTGTTATTTTCAGGTGTACAGCAAAGTGAAGCAGTCATACATACACCTACATCTCCACTCTCTTTTAGATTATTTTCCCATGTAGGTCATTACAGAGTACTGAGTAGAGTTCCCTGTGCTATACAGTAGGTCCATATTAGCTATCTATTTTATATATAGTAGTGTGCATTTGTCAATCCCAATCTCCCAATTTATCCCCCCCCCCAACCCCTTGTCCCGCCAGTAGCCATGAGTTAGTTTTCTACATCCGTGACTCTATTTCTGTTCTGTAAATAAGTCCATTTGTATCACTTTTTTTAATATTCCACACACAACCAATTTCATATGACATTTGTCTTTTTCTGTCTGACTTACTTCGCTCAGTATGACAATCTCTACATCTATCCACGTTGCTGCAAATGGCATTATTTCATTCCATTTTATGGCTGAGTAATATTCCACTGTATATACATACCACATCTTCTTTATCCATTTGTCTGCTTCCATGTCCTGCCTATTTAGACAGCACTACAATGAGCATTGGAGTGCATGTCGCTTTTTGAATTATGGTTTTCTCCACATATATGCCCAGGAGTGGGATTGCTGGATCACACGGTAGCTCTGTTTTTAGTTTTTAAGGAGCCTCCATACTGTTCTCCATTGTGGCTCTACCAATTTGCCTCCCCACCAACAGTGTAGGAGGGTTCCCTTTTCTCCACACCCTCTCCAACATTTATTGTTTGTGGTTGTTTTGATGATGACCATTCTGACCAGCCAACTCATTGGAAAAGACCCTGATGCAGGGAAAGATTGAAGGCAGAAGGAGAAGAGGGTGACAGAGGATGAGATGGCTGGATGGCATCACCGATGCAATGGACATGAACTTGGGCAAACTCTGGGAGATGGTGAGGGACAGGAAGGCCTGGCCTGCTGCAGTCCATGGGGTCACAAAGAGCCAGACACGACTGGGTGACGGAACATTTCTGACCAGTATGAAGTGATACCTCATTGTAGTTTTGAGTCACATTTCTCTAACAATTAGTGATGCTGAGCATCTTTTTGTGAAGATTTGGCCATCGGTATGTCTCCCTTGGAGAAATGTCTATTTCGATCTTCTGCCCAATTTTAGGTTAGATTTTTGTTATTTTGATACTGAGCTGCATGAATTGTTTGTGTATTTTGGAAATTAATGCCTTGTCAGTTTCTCTGTGTGCAAAAGTTTTCTCCCATTCTGAAGAATGTCTTTTCATTTTGTTTATGGTTTCCTTTGCTGTACAAAAGCTTTGGGCCTTGTTTCCTTAATTTTGTTTTTATTTTCATTACCCTAGGAGGTGGATTGAAAACGATCTTGCTGTGATTTATGTCAGAGAGTGTTCTGCCTTTGTTTTCCTCTAAGAGTTTTATAGCATTCGGCTTTACATTTAGTTTAAATTTTAATTTTGTGCATGGTGTTAGGGAGTGTTCTCATTTCATTCATTTATATGTAGCTATCCAGTTCACCCGGCACCACTTATGGAAGAGACCGTGCCTTCGCCATTATAAATTCTTGCCTCCATTGGCATAGATTCAGTTCAGTCACTCAGTCGTGTCCGACTCTTTGTGACCCCGTGGGCTGCAACACGCCAGGTTTCCCTGTCCATCACCAACTCCCGGAGCTTACTCAAACTCACGTCCATTGAGTCAGTGATGCCATCCAGCCATCTCATCCTCTGTCGTCCCCTTCTCCTCCTGCCTTCAATCCTTCCCAGCATCAGGGTCTTTTCCAGTGAGTCAGTTCTTCGCATCAGGTGGCCAAAGTATTGGATCTTCAGCTTCAGCATCAGTCCTTCCAATGAATATTCAGGAGTGATTTCCTTTAGAATGGACCGGTTTGATCTCCTTGCAGCCCAAGGGACTCTCAAGAGTCTTCTCCAACACCACGGTTCAAAGGCATCAATTCTTCGGTGCCCAGCTTTCTTTATAGTCCAACTCTCACATCCATACATGACTACTGGAAACACCATAGTTTTGACTAGACGGACCTTTGTTGGCAAAGTAGTGTCTCTGCTTTTTAATATGCTGTCTAGGCTTGTCATAGCTTTTCTTCCAAGGAGCAAGGGTCTTTTAATTTCATGGCTGTGGTCACCATCTACAGTGATTTTGGAGCACAAGAAAATAAAATCTCTCACCGTTTCCATTGTTTCCCCATCTATTTGCCATGAAGTGATGGGACCAGGTGCCATGACCTTAGTTTTCTGAATGTTGAGTTTTAAACCAGCTGTTTCACTCTCCTCTTTCACTTTCATCAAGAGGCTCTTTAATTCTGCTTCGCTTTCTGCCATAAGGGTGGTGTCATCTGCATATCTGAGGTTATTGATATTTCTCCCGGCAAACTCGATTCCAGCTTGTGTTTCATGCAGCCCAGCATTTCACATGAGGTACTCTGCATATAAGTTAAACAAGAAAGGTGACAATATACAGCCTTGACGTGCTCCTTTCCCAATTTGGAACCAGTGCGTTGTTCCATGTCCAGTTCTAACTGTTGCTTCTTGACCTGCATTCAGATTTCTCAGCAGGCAGGTAAGGTGGTCTGGTGTTCCCGTCTCTTTAAGAATTTTCCGCAGTTTGTTGTGATCCACACAGTCAAAGGCTTTGGCGTAGTCAATAAAGCAAAAGTAAATGTTTTTCTGGAACTCTCTTGCTTTTTCTATTATCCAACAGATGTTGGAAATTTGATCTCTGGTTCCTCTGCCTTTTCTAAATCCAGCTTGAACGTCTCGAAGTTCACGGTTCACATTCTGTTGAATCCTGGCTTGGAGGATTTTGAGCATTACTTTGCTAGCGTGTGAGATGAGTGCAATTGTGTGGTAGTTTGAACATTCTTTGGCATTGCTTTTCTTTGGGACTGGGATGAAAACTTGCCTCTTCCACTCCTGTGGCCACTGCTGAGTTTTCCAAATTTGCTGCCATACTGAGTGCAGCACTTTTACAGCATCATCTTTTAGGATTTGAAATAGCTCAACTGGAATTCCATCACCTCTGCTAGCTTTGTTCGTAGTGGTGCTTCCTAAGGCCCACTTGACTTCACATTCCAGGATGTCTGGTTCTAGGTGAGTGTTCACACCATCGTGGTTATCTGGGTCAGAAAGATCTTTTTTGTGTATTTCTTCTGTGTATTCTTGCCAGCTCTTCTTAATATCTTCTGCTTCTGTTAGGTACATACCATTTCTGTCCTTTATTGTGCCCATCTTTGCATGAAATATTCCCTTGGTATCTCTAATTTTCTTAAAGAGATCTCCAGTCTTTCCCATTGTATTGTTTTCCTCTATTTCTCTGCATTGATCACTGAGGAAGGCTTTCTCATCTCTCCTTTCTATTCTTTGGAACTCTGCATTCAGATGGGTGTATCTTTCCTTTTCTCATTTGCCTTTAGCTTCTCTTCTTTTCTCAGCTATTTATAAGCCCTCGTCAGACAACCACTTTGCCTTTTTGCATTTCTTTTTCTTGGGGATGGTCTTGATCACTGTCTCCTGTACAATATCATGAACCTCTGTCTATAGTTCTTCAGGCACTCTGTCTATCAGATCTAATCCCTTGAATCGATTTGTCCCTTCCACTGTATAATCATAAGGGGTTTGATTTAGGTCATACCTGAATGGTCTAGTGGTTTTCCCTAATTTCTTCAATTTCAGTCTGTATTTGGCAATAACGAGTTCATGATCTGAGCCACAGTCAGCTTCCAGTCTTGTTTTTGCTGACTGCATAGAGCTTCTCCATCTCCGGCTGCAAGGAATATAATCAACCTGACTTCGGTATTGGCCATCTGGTGATGTCCATGTGTAGAGTCTTCTCTTGTGTTATTGGCAGAGGGTGTTTGCTATGACCAGTGTGTTCTCTTGGCAAAACTCTGTTAACCTTTGCCCTGCTTCATTCTGTACTCCTTGGCAAAATTTGCCTGTTACTCCAGGTATCTCTTGACTTCCTACTTTTGCATCCCAGTCCCCTGTAATGAAAAGGGCATCTTTCTTGGGTGTTAGTTCTAGAAGGTCTTGTAGGTCTCCATAGAACTGTTCAACTTCAGCTTCTTCAGCATTACCGGTCAGGACATAGATTTGCATTACTGTGATATTGAATGGTTTGCCTTGGAAACGAACAGAGATCATTCTGTCATTTATGAGATTGCACCCAAGTCCTGCATTTCAGACTCTTTTGTTGACTATGAGGGCTTCTCCATTTCTTCTAAGGGGTTCTTGCCCACAGTAGTAGATATAATGGTCATCTGCATTAAATTCACCTTTTCCAGTCCATTTTAGTTCACTGATTCCTAAAATGTTGATGTTCACTCTTGCCATCTTCTTTGTTTGACCACTTCCAATTTACCTTGATTCATGGACCTAACATTCCAGGTTCCTATGCAATATTGTTCCTTACAGCATTGGCCTTTACTTCCATCACCAGTCGCATCCACAGCTGGGTGTTGTTTGTGCTTTGACTCAGCCTCTTCATTCCCTCTGGAGCTCTGGACTGTTTTCCAGTACTACATTGGGCACCTACTGACCTGGGGAGTTCATCTTTCATCTTTTTGCTGCTTCATACTGTTCATGGGGTTCTCAAGGCAAGAATACTGAATCAGCTTGCCATTCCCTTCTCCAGTGGACCACGTTTTGTCAGAACTCTCCACCATGACCCACCCGTCTTGGGTGGCCCTACACGGCATGGCTCGTGGTTTCATTGAATTACACAAGGCTGTCGTCCATGTGATCAGTTTGATTAGCTTTCTGTGACTGTGGTTTTCATTCTGTCTGCCCTCTGATGGATAAAGGATAAGAGGCTTATGGAGGCTTCCTGATGGGAGAGACTGACTGAAGGGGAACCTGGGTCTTGCTCTGATGGGCAGGGCTATGCTCAGCAAATCTTTAATCCAATTTTCTGATGATGGGCGGGGCTGTGTTCCCTCCCTGTTGTTTGACCTGAGGCCAAACTGTGGTGGAGGTAATGAAGATAATGGGGACCTCCTTCAAAACGTCCCATGCACACACTACCTCACTCAGTGCCCCAGACCCTTCAGCAGGCCACCACCAACCCACACCTCCACCAGAGACTCCTGGACGCTCACAGGCAAGTCTGGGTCAGTCTCTCGTGGGGTCACTGCTCCTTTCTCCTGGGCCCTGGTGCACACAAGGCTTTGTTTGTGCCCTCCAGGAGTCTGTTTCCCCAGCCCTGTGTAAGTTCCGGCGGCTCTGTGGTGGGGTCAATGACGATCTCCTCCAAGAGGGCCTATGCCCTACCCAGGTCTGCTGCACCCAGAGCCCCTGCCCCTGAGGCAGGCCACTGCTGACCCATACCTCCACAGGCGACACTCAAACACTCAAAGGCGAGTCTGGCTCAGTCTCTGTGGAGTCTCCCGGTGTGCACAAGGTTTTGTTTGAGCCCTCCGAGTGTCTCTGGCAGGTATGGAGTTTGTTTCTAAACGCGATTTTGCCCCTCCTATCGCCTTGCTGGGGCTTCTCCTTTGCCTTTGGACGTGAGGTATAATTTTTTTTGGTGAGATCCAACATTCTCCTGTAGACGGCTGTTCAGCGGTGAGTTGTAATTTTGCAAAAAAAAATGTGTTTAAGATTCATCTGTGGGGCTGTGTTTTCCCGGCAGCTGGCAGCTGAAGAGGATGAAGGCGTGGTGTGCTTTCAAAGTCCAGGTGTTAGGTTAGGTGTCATAGATTAGGTGACCATAGGTATGTGAGTTCATGTCTGAACTTTCTATCCTGTTCCATTGATCTACATTTCTGTTTTTGTGCCAGTCCCATAGTGTTTTGATTACTGTAGCTATGTCATATAGTCTGAAGTCAGGGCACCTGATTCCTCCAACTCCGTTTTTCTTTCCCAAGATTGCTTTGGCTATTTGGGGTCTTTTGTGTATCCATACCTATTGCAAAATGTTTTATTCTAATTCTGTGAAAAATGCCACTGGTAGTTTGACAGGGATTGCATTGAATCCTTTAGATGGTAGAGTCATTTTCACAACATTGATTTTTCCAAAGCAAAAACATGGTATATCTCTGCATCTGTTTGTGTCATCTTTGATTTCTTTCATCAGAACCTTGTTGTTTACTAAGAACAGGTTTTTGCTCCCTTAGGTATGTTTATTCCTAGGTATTTTATTCTTTTTGATGCGATGGTAAATGGGATTGTTTCCTTAATTTCTCTTTCTGATTTTTTGCTGTTAGTGTATAGAAATGCAAGTGATTTCTGTGTATTAATTTTGTATCCTGCAACTTTACCAAATTCGTCAATGAGCTCTTGCAGTTTTCTGCTAGCACGTTTAAGATTTTCTATGTATAGTATCATGTCATCTGCAAACAGTGACATTTTTTCTTCTTCTTTTCCAATGTGAATTCCTTGTGTTTCGTTTTCTTCTCTGATTGTCATGGCTAGGACTTCCAAAACCAAAGTGAGTAAAAGTGGCAAGAGTGGACATTCCTGTCTTGTTCCCGATCTTGGAGGAAATTATTTCTTTTTTTCACCTCTGAGAATGATGTTTGCTATGGGTTTGTCATTATGGCATTTAATATGTTGAGGTAGTTTCCCTCTGTGCCCACAATCTGTAGAGTATTTTTTTTTTTTAATCCTAAATGGATGCTGAATTGTCTGAAGCATTTTCTGCATCTATTGAGATGATCACATGTTTTTTGTCCTTCAGTTTGTTAATGCGGTGTCTGATTTGCATATATCGAAGAATTCTTGCATCCCTGGGATAAATCCCACATGATCATGTTGTGTGATCGTTCGACTGTGCTGTTGGCTTTGGTTTGCTAGTATTTTGTTGATAATTTTGTGTCTATATTTGTCAGTGACACTGGCCTGTAATTTTGCTTTTGTGTGAAATTATTGTCTGGTTTTGGTACTGGGGTGATGGTGGCTTCATAGAATGAGCTTGGGAACGGTCCTCTTTCCTCTGCAACTTCCTGGAAGAGTTTCAGAAGGATACATGTTAAACCTCTTCTCTAAATGTTTGATAAAATTTGCCTGTGAAGTCCTCTTTTGTTTCTTGGAAGTTTTAAAGTCTGTTTCAATTCTGGATCTTGTGATTGGTCTGTTCATAATTTCCATTTCTTCTGGGTTCAGTCTTGGAAGGTTATACCTTTCTAAGAATTTGCCCATTTCTTCTAGGTTGTTCATTTTATTGGCGTATAGTTGCTTATACTAGTCCCTTATGATCCTTTGTGTTTCTGTGGCGTCAGTTGTAATTTCTCCCCTTTCATTTCTAATTTTATTGATTTAAGTCCTCTCCCTTTTTTTCTAGATGAGTCTGGCTAAAGCTTTATCAATTTTGTTTATCATCTCAAAGAACCAACATTTAGTTTCAGTGACCTTTGTTATTGTTTTCTTTGTCTCTATGTCAGTTATTTCTGCTCTGATCTTTCTTTCTTTCCTTCTACTAATATTGGGTTTTGTTTGTTCTTCTTTCTCTAGTTGCAAGAAAGATCCCCGTGTAACTGGGCAGGATGAAAGAAAGAAGAAGGTAAAGGAAGAGGAGAGAAAGTGGGATGGGACCAGTGCCCCCTGGGGAGGGAGCTGAAAGAGAGGAAAGGTTCACACATCCAGGAAAGTCCTATCACCGGGGTGGGGGGTGGATCAGTTGGGTCAGAAGTGGAGCACTGAGGTCTCAGAGGAGAGCGCAACAACATGTCTGTGGCAGGCAGGACAGGGTAAGACCTACACAGTTGGTTCCTCTCGCAGCCCTGTGTGCCCTAGCCTGAGACAGGTGTCTGCTGGTGCAAATGGGTGCTGGGACATGGGGTTTCAAGGGCAGATCCAGAGAGGTGACTGTTATTGGCTGTGAGGAGACAGCCCGAGGGGACAGGAGTGAGGAGCTCTGCAGCCAGGAATGCTCGTGTAAGGAACCCAGACCACCGTGGAAGCAAAGCACCACTGTTGAGTGATGTGCAAAGGGCAGGACCACCATTGCAGCTTCTCATCGTGTGCCAGCCCCTGCCTCCCTAGGCACTAGGGAGGGCTCCTGCTGGAGCAGTCTCACACGCCCCCTGCCTGGCTGCTGCCTCCTCCGAACCCTCCCTGCCTGGGTGGCCCACTGGACCCAATCACCACCTCAGCTGTTTCCTGCCTGGGTGGGCTCATGTGCTCTGGAAGTCTCGGGAGCAAACACAGGTAGGTGACTCGCATGCAGAGGTGGGGCTTGAAACCACAGCTGTGCCCCAGGGGCCATATGACTTAAGGAAGAAGAGCTGAAATCTCTCCTCATGGCTGCACGAACTATGGATTTACACCTCCGCTGACAACTTTGCAAATTCAGTGCCTGCAGAACATCCAAACAGGCAACAAATGTTCTTGCCACTGGGACAAGTTGGGATTTAGCAGCTATGGGTTTCGTGGGCACACACACACAAGGGTTGGGCCAGGCCAGAGTCTAAGCAGCCTCTATAGCTCCCACAGCGGGTCCAGGTGCATGACTACTGCAGTCCTGGGACCTGACCTCAGTGGATCTGCATCAGTGGCCTGCTGAACACAATGCTGAGTTTCACCAGGGAAAACTGCCTTCTTACCCACGGCTAAGGTGGGACTGGAAGCAGTGCCAACAACAGTGTACTTTGTGAGCCTGCACCAAAAGGGAATGGGGACACAACAGAGCACACTCATTGGTGAACAGCTCCAGAAGAGGAATACTCAGTGGCTTCCCTCCCAGTGAGAGTGCTCCAATCCCACCTACCTTGGGCCCATCAGAAACACAGCTAAGAAACAGATCTGGGGGCCTCTATTCCAACAACTAAGAAACAGATCCCACCCCTGACAAGGCAGTGACAACCATAGAACAAAGGAGAGGCTTTGCTCAATATCCATGGCAGGCTATGGTTCCCACACCAGTTAAACCCTCTATCAAGGGGATACCAGCCAGCATATACTGAGGAAAGAAGTGACAGTCATCCATACTAAAAACAGCCCCCCCCCCCACACACACAATCTAAATCTAAAA
This sequence comes from Cervus canadensis, assembly GCF_019320065.1. Classification (NCBI taxonomy): domain Eukaryota; kingdom Metazoa; phylum Chordata; class Mammalia; order Artiodactyla; family Cervidae; genus Cervus; species Cervus canadensis. The sequence continues at coordinate 55,547,793 of NC_057419.1, forward strand.
AACTAAAACCACACAGGCTACACAGGGTGGTTCTCACATGAAATTAGCCTTCCAATACAGCCTGAAGGTTGAGCATTGAGAGGAAGAAGCCCCAGAGTATAAACAGAGACTCCACTCCTGGAGGGTGTGCATAAGGTCTCACATACATTGGGAGCCAGCACAAAGCAGTACCTCCATAGGAACCTGAGCTAAACCTATCTAGGGGTCTTGGAAGCTCTCCTGGGGATGAGGGGTTTAGCTGTAGCTCACTATGGGGGCAAGGAAACTGGTAGCAGAAATCCCAGGGAATATTAACTGGTGTGAACCCTCCTGGAGGTCCCCATTTTGGCACCAAGACCCAGCCCCACCTAACAGTCTACAGGCTCCAGTGCTGGAATGTCTCAGGCCAAACAGTCAGTAAGACAGAAACACAGCCACACCCATCAGCAAACAGGCTGCCTAAAGTCATACTAGGCTCACAGCCACCCCAAATCACACCCCCTGACGCCAGAGGGACAACATCTAGCTCCACCCACTGGAGGGCAGGCACCAACCTTTCTTTTCCTTTCTTTTTCTTTTTTAGACTCTTAATTCTCTTCATCAGTTTCATGTAATGTAATAGGAGACAGCCCTATCTCAAAAATCACCTTGAGTCTCAGGCCCCACAACTACATTAACTCCTGATTCTAGGAGGTAAGGTGTTAAGGACACTGCCACTTGTTTGGGTGGGAAGAACAGAACCAATAAAAGTGAGTTTCCTTAGCTTAACCCCTCATGACCCCTCTCTTCCTCACCTACAGTCACTCACTCCAGGTGGAAAAACAAATGTGCTTAAGTCGTCCACCACCTTGGATTTTCTTCACCAACTCACATCCTGGTGGTGTCTGGTGGTGAAAGTAAAGTCCAATGCTGTAAAGAACAATATTGCATAGGAACCTAGAATGTTGGGCCCATGAATGAAGGCAAATTAGAAGTGGTCAAACAGGAGATGGCAAGAGTGAACATCGACGTTTTAGGAACCAGCGAACTAAAATGACCGGAAGGGGCAAATTTAATTCAGATGACCGTTATATCTACCACCGCGGGCAAGAATCCCTTAGAAGAAATGGAGTATCCCTCATAGTCAACAAAAGAGTTCAGACTGCAGTACTTGGGTGCAATCTGAAAAACGACAGAATGAACTCTGGTCATTTCCATGGCAAACCACTCAATACCACGGTAACCCAAGTCTATGTCCCAACCACTAATGCTGAAGAACCTGAAGTTGAACGGTTCTATGAAGACCTACAAGACCTTCTAGAACTAACACCCCAAAATGATGTCCCTTTCATCATAGGGGACTGAAATGCAAAAGTAGGAAGTCAAGAGAACCTGGAGTCACAGGCAAGTTTGGCCTTGGAGTACAAAATGAAGCAGGGCGAAAGCGAACAGAGTTTTGCCAAGAGAATGCACTTAGCACATAGCAAACACCCTCTTCCAACAACACAGGAGACAACACTACACATGGACATCACCAGATGGCCAATACTAAAATCAGATTGATTATATTCTTTGCAGCCAAAGATGGAGAAGCTCTATACAGTCAGCAAAAACAAGACCAGGAGCTGACCATGGCTCAGATCATGAACTACTTATTGCCAGATACAGACTTACATTGAAGAAAGTAGGGAAAACCACTAGGCCATTCAGGTTCGACCTAAATCAAATCCCTTATGATTATACATTGGAAGTGAGAAATAGATTAAAGGGATTAGATCTGATAGACAGAGTGCCTGAAGAACTATGGACGGAGGTTTGTAGCATTGTATGGGAGGGGGTGATGAAAACCCTCCCCAAGAAAAAGAAATGCAAAAATGCAAAATGGTTGTCTGAGGAGGTCTTACAAATAGCTGAGAAAAGAAGAGAAGTGAAAGGCAAAGGAGAAAAGGAGAGATATGCCCATCTGAATGCAGAGTTCCAAAGAACAGCACAGAGTGATAAGAAAGTCTTCCTAAGAGATCAAAGCAAAGAAAAAGAGGAACAGAATAGAATGGGAAAGATTAGAGATCTCTTCAAGAAAACTAGAGATATCAAGGGAATATTTCATGCAAAGATGGGCACAATAAAGGACAGAAATGGTATGGACCTAACAGAAGCAGAAAGTATTAAGAAGTGGCAAGAATACACAGAAGAACTATACAAAGAGATCTTCACGTCCCAGATAACCACGAGAGTGTGATCACTCACCTAGAGCCAGACATCCTGGAATGCAAAGTCAAGTGGGCCTTAGGAAGCTGTGCTATGAACAAAGATAGTGGAAGTGATGGAATTCCAGCTGAGCTATTTCAAGTCCTAAATGATGATGCTGTGAAAGTGCTGCACTCAATATGCCAGCAAATTTGGAAAACTCAGCAGTGGCCACAGGACTGGAAGAGGTCAGTTTTCATTTCAATCCCAGAGAAAGGCAATGCCAAAGAATGTTCAAACTACTGCACAATTGCACTCATCTCACACGCTAGCAAAGTAATGCTCAAAATTCTCCCAATGAAGCTTTAACAGTACGTGAAGTGAGAACTTCCAGATGTTCAAGCTGGATTTAGGAAAGGCAGAGGAACCAGAGATCAAATTGCCAACTTCCATTGGGTCGTATAAGAAGCAAGAGAATTCCAGAAAAACAGCTACTTCTGCTTCACTGACTACAGTAAAGCCTTTGACTGTGTGGATCACAAGAAACTGGAAAAATTCGTAAAGAGACGGGAATACCAGACCACCTTACCTGCCTGCTGAGAAATCTGTATGCAGGTCAAGAAGCAACAGTTTGAACCGTACGTGGAACAACAGATTGGTTCCAAATTGGGAAAGGAGTGCATCAAGTCTGTATATTGTCACCCTGCTTGTTTAACTTATATGCAGAGTTTTCCATGCAAAATGCCGGGCTGGATGAATCACAAGCTGGAATCAAGATTGCCAGGAGAAAGTAGCAGTAACCTCAGATATGCAGGTGACACCACCCTTTTGGCAGGAAGTGAAGAGGAACTAAGGAGCCTCTTGATGAAGGTGAAAGAGGAGAATGAAAAAGCTGACTTCAAATTCAACATTCAAAAAACGAAGATCGTGGCACACGGTCCCATCCCTTCATGGCAAATAGATAGGGTAACAGTGGAAACAGTGACGGACTTTATTTTCTTGGGCTCCAAAATCACTGCAGATGGTGAGTGCAGCCATGAAATTAAAAGACCCTTGCTCCTTGGAAGAAAGGCTATGACAAACCTAGACAGCATATTAAAAAAAATCAGAGACGTTACTTTGCCAACAAAGGTCCGTCTAGTCAAAGCTATGGTTTTTCCAGTAGTCATGTACGGATGTGAGAGTTGGACCATAAGGAAAGCTGAGCACCGAATAATTGATGCTTTTGAACTGTGGTGTTGGAGAAGACTCTTGCGAGTCCCTTGGACTGTAAGGAGATCAAACCAGTCAATCTGAAAGGAAATGAGTCCTGAATGTTCGTTGGAAGGACTGATGCTTCAGCACTTTGAAGCTCCAGTACTTTGGCCACCTGATGGGAAGAGCTGACTCATTAGAAAAGGCCCTGATGCTGGGAAAGATTGAAGACGGGAGGAGAAGCGGATGGCCAAGGACGAGCTGGTTGGATGGCATCACTGACTCAGTGGACATGAGCTTGAGCAAGCTCCTGGAGAGCCTGGCGTGTTGCAGTCCATGGGGTCACAAAGAGTCGGACACGACTGAATGACTGAACAGCAGCACATTCTTTTTCTTTCTTTCTTTCTTTCTTTTTTCTTTTTTTTTTAAGACAAGGGAAGAACCTTATTTAGAGAGGAGAAAGGAACCTCAATAAAAGTTATTGGCCACAGATTCAGTCTGGTAGGTGATTTCCTATTGTTACTCTCCCAAACTTTGGCAAGATTTCTCTCTAATCCAGTCCTGAACATGTTTACTGAGTGCCTGTTGCACGACCTCCCTTGTGCCAGGTGATACAGACACAGAGATTATGTGACAGGTAACAGTCACCACTTATGTATTTGCAGTGAAATGTTGTGGGTTTAAAGCTCTGAGTGTACTTTCAAATTTTCCAGTCAAACCCAAGATGCGACATCTGGCTTCTGTTGAAAAAGGGTGAAGATAACCATCTGTGTTATCTGCATTACTCCCGGGACATTACATATGCTGTTCCATCCTTCTTGAGGCTTCCCCATCACCTTCTCCATCACCACCACTCTCTCCCACACTCATCTGTCAAAACCCGAGTCACACTTCAGGTCTCAACTCACATGGCACTTCCTCTGGCCAGCTTTCTCTGATCCCACTAGAAGTCATTCGCTATACCATACCGTAGGCAGTACCTATCATTTGGCTGTAGTTGCTTGCATAGTCATCTGTCTTCCTCACTGGGTTATTAGTCTCCCCGCGTAGCACAGTGTTGTTGGGATGTCCTGGCACAGACTCCAGGCACATTCCCACCTCACATGTTTATGCTACCTGGCCCCACTGTTCCTCCAAATACCCCTGTGCCTTGATCGCTCTGTCTTCAAGTACCTGTTCAAATGTCTTCTTCTCAGTGAGACTGACTGTGAACAACCCATTTAAGCCTGTATGTTCACCAATTAACACTGCCAATCCCACCTTCCTGCTCTATTCTTCCAGACTTGGGCCAGACATCCAACCAAGGAAATAAGGCCTTCTGGGGCACTGGCAAGGAAGCAAGTGGAGCATGGATTAAGCAGGGGCTGAGGATACTAGTAGAACAATCTAAGTCTGAGATCCACCGCCCGGTAGACAATTTGAGGGTTGTTCCTCAATGTGCACAGTCTTTCTACCCACACCGTGACTACCTCAGTTCTTAACAAAAACTCAAATTGCCTCTTCCTGCAGCAAATCCCCTCCTTGTTGTCTCCATGCATCCTTGAACACTTCTTGACTTTCTTTCTTCTGTGGGCCGTGGAATCTCAGAATGGAGCTCCTGCATGTTCTCTCACTCTTTTAAGTGGGATATTTTCTGGCCCTCAATGGAAGCGTTGCACCCTCAAACAGAGGGACTACCTTGAATTCTACCTCTCTCAAACATCTGGCAAAATAGAACTGGGTACACCTATCATAGGACACTTTATTTACAAATTTTGAGATGATACAAAGTTTATTTTCATCTCTTTCTAATTGCTAGTACCCTGAGAGGTACAGGTGTGCAAGGCCATTAATAATCACTTTTAGAAAGGACTTACCCAGCATAGGGTTGTGTATGTGTAGGCATGTGGTATTTGAAATGTGAAAAGAGATCAGTGATGTTACCAAACTCCTGATCACTGAGTAGTCCCACTACTGGAATGTATTCTACTCCACTAAAAACTGTCACCTAAAGATACATTAGTTCTTTAAATATTATATATGATGCTGCTTTTTCACTTATTTTAATAAAACTGTTTAAATGAGTCCATAGTAGTGAAGAAAACATCATTATAAAATTAGATCTAATCATCATTACATGTTGACTGGTGCACCCTTTCTCTCCCTCTCTCTCTTTCTCTCCCTCCCTTCTTCTCTCCTCTCTCTCTCTCTCTCTCTCTCTCTCTCTCTCACACACACACACACACACACAGACTCACACACACATTAGAACAACAAAAAAGAAAGACATTCTGATGACACCAATGCTGGAGACATGAGTTTAAATAAGTGCTTTAATTATTTGGGGTTTGAGGGATATAGGAAAGAATAGGATGGTGATAGACTGATTTGGGGAGAATAATGCCAAGGAAAAGTATTTTATGCAACAGTTGACAGAAAATCTCACTGCAGATTTAGTAGTACATCTAATAGTTTTGACTATTCTAAGTGCTTTACGTAGCTCTTCTGACCTACTGGAATGTGACACATCAAGGATCGGTTAAGTATTTCCCTGATTCATTTATATGTGTTCATTTTCAGCCCCTGAACAGAATATCTACACCCCAGAGACAGTGACCATGTTGTTTTCTGGTTCTGGCTTTGCCCCAACAGGTATCTGGCAGAATAGACACAAAGCATTTGAGTCCAAAGAAGAGGAGATAAACAAAGGTTGACTGTCTGACACGGTGTGGCTTCCAGAGTGACACAGTAGATCCCTACAGAGCTGCCTGATGTTGGGAGAAGTATACATGCAGCCCAGAGCCGAAGCTCCCCACATTAGTATCTTGAGACCTGTCTTCAAAGTGACCGTAGATTATATGCTCACACCTCTTGCATTGTGTTGATAACTGTATGAGAGAAGGAATGTAAATGCTGGTGGTCTCAGATGTAACCCTGATTTATAGGACCCTCGCTTAGCACTTGACGTCTATTCCTTAAAGAGGCAGTGGGTGAAGGCCATCAGGGATGCCAGCTCTGGAGCCACAGAGCCTGGGTTTGTAACCCAGCTCCCACATTCATAAGCTGTGTGTCTTTGTGTGACCTCTCTGGGCCTCATAAACTCATTCCTCAATTGGGAACACCTCATATAGAGTTGTCAGCGATGATTAAACAAGATAAAGCATGTGAAGTACTCTGCAGCATGCCTAGCATACAGGACACAATCAGTATGCCTCAGCTTATGGCAACTTATTATTATGATCAATAGCATATCTTTGCAGCATATACACAGCCTGAGTCCTCTGCTCAATTTTAGACCTGTCAATTATGAGCACAAGTACCCTTGTCTTCCCCATCTTTCCCTGAGATAAGGAAAGGGCCATGCCAGATCCCAAGGGAGAAACTGAGTTCACATGAACTTACCTGTTCAGAAGTCCCTTCCGGGTACCCAAGAAGTTGATGATTTTTGTTTTCCTGGAACACAGCAGCTCTGGTTATATCATTGAAAACAGATCTTCCCAGCTTAGTATGATCCTTATTTTCTCATTGAGAGACTGTTGTGGTGACCGGTTTGGCTCTTGTCAGAAGGCTCTACAGGGAAAACAGATCAAGTCCTTTCTTTACATGTCATGAAAGGCAAGACACACATCTAAACCTTGACACCATTTCAAAGTAGCACTGGGATGCTCTTACAGGCATGGGAGCACTGTTCATTTTTGTCAAGAGTGGGTCCTGGAGGCCAAAGAATGGAACGTGGAACACCTAAGCAAAAGACACCAGTGCTAACGTGAAGGTACTCGCATCTGTAAGCAGGGACCTCTGCATCCAACTGCTTCCCCAGATGGGGAGTGGGGCCACACTGCCTGGCTGTCCCTAATGCTGTTCTTACTTCAGTACCCAGACTTCTGACCTGAATTTGAACCCAGCTCATGTTTAGAACTCCTACTTGAGCTACTCCACACTTTTGCAGCTGTCCTCTTCGATGCCTGTTTTGCCTTTGCTTAGGATTTTCTCTGTCAATCTAATTCTTTCTGCCCACTGCATTGCAGTGGATTTCCTATTATTTCTCAAGCATAGGCCAGGTCCTTCTTTCTCACTTTTCAGTATAATTTTGAACCGATGATAAATCTCTATTCTGGCATGATCTAGCAAAAGGCTAGAGCCTCTTCTTAGGCCACCATGTAGAAGGGAGACAGGAAATATCTGAAAACTTTTGCTTGAGTGGAGATGTTGCACTTTCATATCGCTGGTATGACTGATGAGTGTCAGAGGGAGGACCCAATCGACACACTGGATGGTAAGAACTATAGAGAGTACTGAAATACCTGACTACATATATACCCAAGGGCAAGGAGAAGGGACTCAGTGAAAACAGACTGAGAGGGAGTGACCAAAGAAGCAGGAGAAAACCAAAGAGCTTGGCCTTGCTGTGGAAGTGAAAAAGGTCATCTGTGGACTTCCCAGGTCCACAGATCATTTGGTTCAATTTCCTGAAGCTGCTGAGATAAACCTATATGCCACCTAGGCCTCCCGTCTATAAAGTAAAATAAGCTACTTTTCTTTTAGATGATTTTTAGGGTTGCATTATTTCAATAAATCTTTATTGAAATATTTGCTACACTTAGCTACATCAGCCTGCTGTAGGTAGGAAAGCTTCAGGGCATTCATCAATTGCAGGCCCAACCTGCATTGTCCAAGATATATTATGAAGGGGGAAATGTGGGTGTTACTCTGGTGCAGTAAGGTTCTGGACAATGTGGGGATAAAAGACACAACAAACCTCTGGACCTACAGAAAACTGAGCCGAGAGCTTTGCTCTAGCCACTCGTTTCTGACACATTGTTTGCAACAAACAAATTGATGACATAGCAACAGCTACACTGCTCCGTGTGTGTACCTCATGTTATCATCACTCACAAGACAGTAAACATGTTCTGAGCACCTGCTGGGTACCAGGCTCCAGGACCTGTGCTTTGGCAGACTTTTTGCACACAGGAAAGTTTGATGCAGGAAAACGGTTCTCAAAGAGCTGACAGTGTGGTGGGCAGGGAGCCAGACTGAAGACAATGGTGAAACAAGCGTGAGAAGAGCTGTGGCCCGTGAGAGCCAGCAGGTGCTGGGAACACAGACGAGACAACCCCAGAACCCAGGTGGTGAGGAATGGCTTCTCCTGGGGGTGGGATAATAGATAATATTATTATTCCCATTTGCACATGAGGTGATGGAGGATCAGAGAGGATTAACAAGCAACTGAAGAGGTGGAACCCTTTTTCAACCTACATCTGTTAAAATGCAAAGTCCCTTACACTGTGAATTTTATCAGTCTCCCCAGGATGATATAGTCATCTGTTTTTCTTGACATTCACTGCCTGTACTTCTTTCTTATCCCACTTTACCTCTTACATTCTTAAAACCTGGTAAGTATAATGAAGACAACCTTTGGTTGTGATACTGAGCAGGATTCTGCAGGGCCTCTCCAGGGCCAGACCCCAGTCGTCCCCGCCCCCCACCCACACCCCGTTTGTCCACTGCTTCTGGTTTGTAGAAAAGCTTTAGCCTCCTAGGCCTTCCCTAGGTTCCAAAGAGCCAGTTTAATCAGAGAAGTGAAAAAAATGCAGAAGCAAAGGAAACCAGTCAAGGAAGACTAAATAATAATGGTTTAGCCATGAAATAAAGCCGAAGATCATTAGTTCCTCTTTTAGAACTATAGAGCATACCCTGAACTATATTCTTGGGTTGTTTTGCAGAAACTAAAATCCCCACCAGGTGGAGGAAGCTGACTGCATGCTGACCACCAGCATGTAGACCCCAGGCCAGTTGGAGCCACAAAACTGATAACTGAGATTCCTGAAATACCACCCTGTTACCTCACCACCAACCAATCAGAAGAATGTCTATGAGCTGACCTCATGCACCTTACAGTCTTCACTGCTACTGTCACCTTTAAAAACCCTTCCCTGAAAGCCAGCAGGGAGTTAGGATCTTTGGAGCATTAGTTGCTCATTCTCCTTGCTTGACATCCTGCTAATAAACACTATATTTTCCTTCACCACAACCTGGTGTCAGAGCAGACTGGAGTTCAGCCCCATAACAGTTCTACAAGGCCTTTATTCTTTTCTAGAGTGAGTTGTCACATCTTGGCACAATCTAAAACTGAATACTAAACTTAAATTTGTATTCTATCCACAGAAAGGGTTAATGACAAATGGATCACTGTTGGCAAAGGGTTAGCCGGCCTGTTACGCTGAATATCAAACACAGCTTTAAAACTCTATCCGCATGTGCAATTATCACCTGGGAAACCACTGCTCCTCTTTGAAGCTATTCACAACATCGCACAATAGTGGATTTTATCAAATGCTGGGAGTCCCCATGCAAGAGATTATATGTCTTTGATTTTTCCACATTCAAGTGCACCAGTCATTGAGCATTGCTCAATGTGCTGCTCATTACCATATAGCAATTCTTTCTTTAAAAAATTTTTATTTATCTATTTTATTATTTTTGGCTGTATCGGTTCTTAGCCGTGGCACGTGGGCTCTCTTGTTGAGGTGCACAGGCTCAGTAATTGTGGCATGTAGGCTTAGTTGCCCCGGGGCATGTGGATCTTAGTTCCCTGACCAGGGATCAAACCCGAGTCCCCTGCATTGGAAGGTGAATTTTTAGCCAGCGGACCACCAGAGAAGTCCTGAGCAATCCTTTCTTATTTTTTCTTTCTCTGTCACTGATTAACTGTGGGCGACTGATCCAAGCAAAGCCATGAAGACTTATTTCAACATAGTAGCCCTATGATCACATATCTAATAATGGTGTAACTCTAATGCCCACGATCTGCTCCACTCCAGCAAACTGGTTATCCAAGGAGTCATTTGCTCTAGATATTCTTGACAAACTCATTTAAATAAGTATAAATGAATGCAATAAACATTATAAAAAATAATATCTAATGATTTTTGCATATTCCAGAGAGGTTTATCAATTACTTCAAAATGGGAGGTGTAAGTTTCTGTGAGCTGATCTCAATCTTTCCATCACTGCCCAACCAATGTACCACAAACCTCATGGACTCAAATGACACTAAGTCCAGGTGGGGTTGGCTGGTCTTTTGCTTGAGTCTTTTGGTCTTGCAAGACCAAAATCAAGATGTCTGCTGGGCTGTGCTCCTTACTGGAGGCTCTGAGGAAGGTTCATTCAGACTGTTGGCAGATATCAGTTCCTTGCAGCTACAGGAGTGAGGTCCCTGTTTCCCTGCTGGCTGTGAGCTGAGGGCTGAGCTTTGCTCCTAGAGCCTGCCCACATTTCTTCTCATGCTTTCCAATTGGATTTCTCCAGCAATAACCAGTCTAGTTCCTCTCTCACACTTTGAATCTGTCCGCCTTCCCTTTCTGCCACATCTCTCTGACCAACTCTTCTGGCTTTCCTCTTCAGCTTTTAAGGGATCATTTGATTGCATTGGGCCCACTCAGATAACCCAGAATAACCTCCTTATTTTAAGGCCAACTGAATTGTAGCTGCAAAGTCCCTTCACGGCAGTACCTAGCTATGTGCTCAACTGAATAACCAAGGGACAGAAGTCTTGGGAACGCATCTTTAGAATTCTGCCTACCACACATATATTATCTACTCACTTAAATTATTTTTATCTTTTGTGAAGGAAGGTGGTGAACTGTGTGGGTACCTCAGCTGGTAAAGAATCTTACTGCAATGCAGGAGACCCCAGTTCGATTCCTGGGTCAGGAAGATCCCCTGGAGAAGGGCATGGCAACCCACTCCAGTATTCTTGCCTGGAGAATCCCCATGGACAGAGGAGTCAGGCAGGCTGCAGTCCATGGAGTTGCAAAGTGTTGGACATGACTGAGTGACTAAGCATGCCAAGGAATGGGTCTCTGACACTGATTCAAAACCCAATTAGCTCCTGAGTGCCGTAAAAAGTCTGAAGATCCTATTTCTCCAACCAGTAAAAGACAGACTATTCCACACACTGTGTTTTAAATGAAAAGTCTTAGATTGGAGACAGGGAATCTGAGGAATACAATTGTTCACTTAGAAAACCCATGGTTAATGATAAAGATTACATTCATACATGGTGTTGCAGAAACACTGGCTCTCACCAGACCTATTTTTAGGAGATCCTCTCTCTCTCTCTCTCTCTCTCTCTCTCTCTCTCTGGATCACCTTCACGGCGTCTCAGTGCCAAGCAGTGCCTCAGATCTTCTGGTCACGAAATGAAGTGCTGCCCTTGGAGAAGATAGGGGTTAGATCACCCAGAGCAGAAGTCCTCCTGAGATTTTAGAGACAGCATCCACCAGGAGCCATCCCTCAGGTAGTGGTGATTAGATGTGGCAAGTGAGTCTCAGGACAAAAAGCAGGGCTCTCTCAAAGACTCAAACTTTCTATATAGAGGTGAGAGAAATTAGATAGACAGGGTCCTAAATTCCCTCCCTTCAGTCTGGGGTGACTGGAGGAGGAAGGGCTAAGGGCTTAATGGTGATCAGCTTCTCCATGTGGCAAGCCGGTTAAGTCTTTCTTTCTTCCTTTCTCCCCCCCCCACACCCCTTTACATGTGAAATAAACCACTAATCCCTGTTTGAGACCCCCTGAAACCAACACCCCCCCCAACCCCCACCCCTCACTGGACAGCGGTAGCACTGGTGGGGCCCTCCCCCAGGTTTTGATTGTTTACTGGGACAAGTGACCCCTGGTGACAAAATAAAGGTTTCCAAGGCACTGGAGGTGATGTTAGCAGTGAAGTAATAGAGAAACAGGTCATAAACTCCATCCCTCTGGTGGCAGGGGTGGAACTGGAGGGGAGAGTAGGGTGGGTCCTGGCAGGTGACGGGTAGAGAGACTGAAGGGAGGGCATTATTTCTTTTAGTGTACACATCAAAGAATAAATTTTGTATTCATTTATATCTCTTTCTGATAGGAACACATTCGCATGTTAAAATCCTATCAGTGGGATAACTAACAGTTGAACAGCCATTTAAAGTTTACAAAATGGAGCATTATGTTATACTCACTGGTCACAGCAGACCTAAGTGATTACTGAAAATTATTATGTTATCCTCAGATTGTGAAACTGAGGCACAGAGGGCTTGAGTACACTACACAAAGTAACAGAGGTACTAAGTGTTGGAGCCTAGATTCAGGATCATTCTATATCTTAACCACTATGCTGTGCTGCCATTCACTGATGACTCCCATGTCCATATCTTCAGCTCAGTCTCTCCTTGGTGACAGTCCTGAGTATCTATCCAGTGGCCTCATATGCATCTTTATCTGACACCTGACACTCACCTGAATTTATCGTCTCCCACCACTGGCAAATGTGTGTCTTCTCTGATGTGTGAAAGATGTGTCTCTGTGAAAGACACCGCCATCTATACAGCTGCTCAAGCCATCTCAGTCTTCTCTACTGTTCTCACACCCTAACACATCCAATCAATCACAGGTCCTGCGGATACAACTTTACCCCACTCTACTCCTTCTCTTCACCTGCCTAACGTGTACTGACCTTAGGTGAGTTTTCCTGGCTAAACTCTCTCAGAGCCCTCTCAGTGGCCCTGTGATAAACCTCTTCTCAGGTTGTGTCATTGCTTGTTTCCTTTTCTTTTTAAAAAATTAATTATGAAAAAAATTGAAGTGGCATTGGTTTATAATATTCTACAGTTTAACGTGTATAACAGTATATTTCTACTTTTGTGTATATACACTAGAGTGTGCTCACCCGAAATGTAGTTTCCATCCATCGCCATACAGTTGAACCTTTCTGCCCTCCTCCCACCCCACCCCTTCCCCTCTGGTAACCACTACTCTGCTCTTGGCATCTATATGTTTGTCTTTGCTTAGTTTGGTTTGGCTACTTATTCTGTTTTCTTGTCAGGGATTTGTTTTTGTGTGTTACACATGTGAGTGTAATCATACAGTATTTGTCTTTCTCTGTCTGACTTATTTCATTATGCATAGTACCCTCAAGGTCCATCTGCATCGTTGCAAATGATGGATCTACCTATCTGGTATCTATATTCTTTACCCATTCACCTATCAATGGGCACTTGGGTTGTTTCTGTATTGTGGCTATTGTAAATAATGCTGTGATGTACCTAAGGTTGCATGTATCAGTTCCAACTCATGTTTTTGTATTTTGTATAAATACACAGAGGTAGAATAGCTGGATCATATGGTAGTTCTAGTCTTAAATTTTTGAGGAATCTCCATACTGTTTTCCATAGTGGCTGCACCAATTTACACTCCCACCAACATTGTGGGAAGGTTTCCTTTTCTCCACATCCCCACCAACACCTTCTATTTCTTGCCTTTTTGATAGTGAGTGCTTGTTTCCTTGACATAGTCTCCAACAGTCTATGAGCTCCATGAGGGCAGGATCTCTGAATCCCAAGAGACCAGTATAGGATCTGGCACCCTGTTTGGAATAAATTGAATCACAGGTGAAGATCAAGATGTTGGGATGGGGATAGTGGGCAGATATGAAAACAAATATCAGTTTCCTAATCCTCCAATGAAGGCTATATCTGCATGAAGAGGCAATGGGGAAGGTTATGAAACTTACACTGAATGGAATGTGATGGAAGCTCTTTATACATTTCCCAACTGGACTGGTGTATTATTTAGTTTCAGAATAAGCTCAGTGGAAGCACACTCTGAAAGAGCAGGTTGTTTCTGGGAGAGGAGTCTCAGCTCTTAATAGGAAATACGTGGGAAGAATCTGCTCTGTATTTTTTACTGTAAGTTGTTATTTTTGAAACTGTATCCTGGAATTGCACAATGAAGATAAAAGAGCAGCAATATGGAAATAGCTTGGTCCCTTTACAATGTCAGAGGGATGGTGACTTAAATAGTCTTTTAAAAATTATATTCTCAGGATTTATTTACTTTATAACTGGATGTTTGTACCTTTTGACCACCTTCACCCATTTCACCACTACCCCGGAGGAACACCCACCTCCCTGCCTCCCGGTGACTAACGACCTGTTCTCTGTGTCTAATGAGCTTACTTTTGTTTTGTTTTACATCCTATATATCAGTGAGATCACAGGGCATTGGTCTTTCTCTGTCTGACTTATTTCACTTTCCCATAATGCCCTCAAGGAGGTCTATCCATGTCATTGAAAACGGCAGGGTTTCCATTTTGTATGACTGAATAATGTTCCATTGCTCATGTACATGCACTCGCATCTGTGTGTGTGTGTGTGTGTGTGTGTGTGTATAAATATAACTCTTTCTTTATCCATTCACCCATGGATGGACACTTAGATTGATTCCATGACTTGGCTATTGTTAGTAAGACTACAATGAACATGAGAGTGCAGATAACTTTTTGAGTTAGTGTCTTCATTTCCTTCAGCTAAATACCCAGTGTAGAATTGCTTGATCATATGGTAGTTCTATTATTAGTTTTTTTTTTTCTTTTTTCCCAGCAATCTCTATCTGTCTTCGCAGTGGCTGCAGAAATTTACATTCCCAGCAACAGTGCATGAGGGATTCCTATTCCCCACATCCTCGTCAACACTTTTTATTTCTTATCTTTGTTTGAGGTGATCTCTCATCATGGCTTTGATTTGCATTTCCCTGATGATTATGAGAGGGTAACAGGTGGGAAGGTCAGGGGTCTCCAAACGGAGGAAATAGGCTACAAGTGTCAGACATTTTTTATCTCTCTCTTAAGCAGCAGGAGGAAACAAATTACAAGTGCTAGATTTTCCCCCCCTCTCTATACAAATGTAAAAAGAGGTGTTTGTTTTTTTTTTTTTTTAATTCTGTGTTGCTATGATGACCCCTGGCTCCACCTGAACTTAACTTTTCTCAAGCCTTGAGCTAACCAATGAGTTTTTCTTATGGAAATGTTTGTCTTAAGCTATGTTAATGAACTATGTATTTACCCTAGACCCTTGTCTTCAAGTCAAAGCATTATGTTTTGCTCATGCAAATGTTCTCTTAAGCTATGCTAATGAGACTGTATTTGCTTGGAAACCCGCCTTTCTTCAAAATCCATCTCAATCATTTTATGGCCCGGGACAACTCACCTTGTGCCAATGTTATCTCAAAATGCATGTTGTGGGTGAGGGGCCTGGTGCCAGTCTCTTGAGTTTTGAGACATTTCCTTTCTCTAATTAGCAGCCCACTAGTAGCTATATAACATCTGGCTAAAGACTAGCAGGAGGGCACTGTTTCTGCTCCCCTTCTGATGTCTATGTCAGAAGCCTGCTCTATCTCGTTTATACTTTAGTAACACTTTATTAAACAAAAGCTCTGGGTGATCAAGCCTTGTCACTGGCCTCTCTTCCAGAGGCCAAGAATCCTCGCATCTTTCATGGCTTAGCAACAATCTTCCATCTTGGGGGGGTCACCCTGGATTCTTCAGGACCAGATAAGGATGCTTGGAGCTCTAGTACTTTGTTCCCCTAGCAAACACCTTTTCTGCTGTACTTTACTAACTCTACATTGTGCTTGTGTGTGTGATTGATTGAAAGACACACACATGTGCGAAGCAAGAGCTATGTCCTTATTTGTGGTTCCAAAGTGGCCTCATATGACTTAGGGCAGAAAACCCTGTCACGGGATTATACCAACCTGCCTATGCCAAGAGACACCCACCTCCCTGCGAGGGTAGTGGCCAGAAATGGGCAAAGCATGTGGACCAAACTCTCCTTTCACAGTCAAACTTTCTGGTCTCTTTGACCATTCCATGACTCCCTGGGAATTAGAACTACTAACCTAATCTGTCGGATCATAGACTTTCAAGGGACTTGTTATCTATACTGTTACTGTGTACTGTTACTTAGGTCCCAAACTTAGATTGGTAGTCAGGAAGCACCTAGCCTCGCTAGGAGTTGAAAGTTCGGAAGCTAGATGGAGCTCTAGCTCCAAGAGCATCTCTCAGGTTAAAGGTTACTCAGATAGGAAGTATGGCAGGCTTCTTCCTGTGGTAACACTAGCTCTTAGTGGACCAGAGGAGGCTCTCCAGTGGCCTTTGTCCCAACTCTTTAGATAGTCTTTCTGTGGAATCTGTGGGAATGAACTGGAAGGACTGGCCCTAATAACTCGAGGACAAAACCACTTTTTTCCTCGCTGGCCAGCCCTTCACCATATCTCTTGCTGTCGCTTATACTGGTGTGGTGATGCTTGGAAGGAGCATCTTGGTTTTATGTTCATACCTGTCTTATTGTGGTCAGGAATATACTCGGGCTTGTGCACAGGCACTCAGGAGACGAATGTTTCCCCAGCAGTCTTAGCTTGGGAGGTTTTCTGGAAGGTTAGTCTGACTGCACCCCAGGTGGCATCAGAGGCAGGCAAGGTTTTAATGGTGAGGAACTGGACATTAGTCTGGGATGCCATCAGGTCTACCCCTGGTGCACCTCCACCCAGCCTCAGTGGTAGAGCCGGGAGGGATGAGTACGGTGCCTGTGTTGGCAAGCAACAGACTAATTCCAACCAGAGAAGGAAAGCTTTGGCGCAAAGTCTGTCTACACCCCCATCTAGAGCAGGGAGGGATGCCTCCAGTAGAAAGATGGTGCCAGTCGCTTTGTTTCTCTCTTACAGATGGGAGCTGACAATTCCAGCCTCACTCCTTTGAACTCTATCCTGAAAAACTGAGATTGATTTGATCCCCAGAGCTTAAAGGAGACACACCTGATCTTCCTATGTGATACTGCATGGCCACGGTGTCCATTGGAGGGCGGTGAATGGTGGCTGGTTGGAGGGTCTCTTAATTATAATACTGTTTTACAATTAGACCGGTTCTGCAGTAAACAAGGGAAATGGGTAGAAGTAGTATATGCGTTGCCCTTTTGCTCTCTGCGAGACATGCCAGAATTCTGTCCTAAGGGTACAGATTTGGGTATGAAACCTTCAGCTCCCTCCTGTCCTCCTACTTTGCCCCCGTACCCGGGGCTCCAAACTGAGCAAGCTGAAAGTCAGGGACCCCACCCCCCAGGAAGAGTTAGCTTGGTCTCAGTAAAAACCCAAACTGAGATTCAAACTTCCCAAGTAGAGGTCCAAACAACCCCTGTCTCAGTACAACCTCAGACTACTCTAGTTTCAATACAAACTCAGACCATCAAAATAAGAGAAGCTCAGACAGCAAAAACTAAGGGTGAAATACAGGATGAGATGGAGTACAGGAGACAAAGAGATAAAGAAAAGCAGGTTTTTCCAATCCATCCCTGGGATCATATGTGCCGAGCAGTCAGAGAGGAACAGCTGCACAACCTGTTGCCTCTTCATGAAGCACCCACTGGGAGAAATAATCAATCTATGAGAGTTAATAAGCCCTTTTCTTATCAGGAAATGTAAAGAATCAAGGAGGATCTGGGAGACTATTTAGAGGACCCAGAAAAAATATATTAGAACTTTTAAGGGTGTTACTCTGCTTTATGACCTTACTTGGAAGGATGTGATGTATATCCTGGGACAAACGCTAACTCCTGACTCAAAAACTCGAGTTTTGGGGAAAGCGGTTGCCTATGAAGATGAATCGCTTGCTATTGAATCAGTAGGGAGAGGGAGGACGAGATAGCTGCCCTCCCCACTGTGAATCAGGCAGTCCCAACTATGGAACCAGATTGGAACACGGCTAAAGGAAGATGGGATCAGAGTCATTTTGTCAGATGTGTTCTTGAAGGACTCAGGCAAGCGTGTGCTAAGACTTTAAACTATGTCAAATTGGCAAACATAGAACAGGAAGAGACGGAAGGTCCTGGTAAATTCTTAGATAGAATGAAAGAAGCCCTTTGCAGATTCACCGAGATTGATCCCAAAAGTGAAGAGGGAAGAGTGATCTTAAAAGATAGATTTCTCGCTCGTTTGGCTCCAGATAGCCACCGTAAGCTATTCAAACAGGTGTATGGACCAAATCAGTCTTTCAATAATCTGTTGCGACTGGCTCAGACAGTCTATTATAGTAGGGAATATGAGGAAAAGAAAGAAAGGCAGAGAAAGACAAAGGAACTGGCCGAAGCCCTTGTAATGGCTGTCAGAACTGTTCTTAAACAGCCTGAGAAAAATACCCAGAGGGACCCAGGTGAAAAGGGATGGGCTTGCTATTACTGTGGAAAGGAGGGACACCTCAAGCGGGATTGCCCGCAGGCATCTAAGCCGCCCCCAGCTCCATGCCCGGTCTGCAAGGGACCACACTGGACGAAAGACTGCCCCCAGAGGCATAGGTTTCAGGGGTCGGACTCTCAAGACAATCAGGACCGAAGGTGCCTGGGGGTCCCCACACAAGCTCCCGTCCTAATTCCACCTGAGGCACCCTGGGTATTAATAATTGTGGGGGGCCAACCCATCGATTTCCTTTTAAACACTGGGGCAACTTGCTCTGTGCTTACTGAAGCCCCTGGCCCACTTTCTCCCTGATCCGCTTCCGTAAAGGGACTCTCTGGATGAGCCAAACGGTATTATTTCAGTCGTCCTCTAAGCTGCAACTGGGACTCTGTGCTATTTTCACACGAGTTTCTGATTGTGCCAAAGTCTCCCTCACCCCTTTTGGGGAGGGGTATACTGAACAAGGTCCATGCCTCCGTTTTCATGAATATGGAGCCCTCCTTTTCTCTGCCTTTATTTGAACAAAATGTAAATCCTAGAGTGTGGGCTGATGGAAAATCTGTGGGTCGAGCACAAAATGCTATTCCTATAGTTGTCAATCTCAAAGACCCACATTTATTTCCACATGAAAAGCAGTATCCATTGAAACCTGAGGTTAAGGAAGGGTTAAAACCCATCACTGAGAATTTAAGGGAGCAGGGGCTATTAATTCCCTGTAACAGTCCATGAAACACACCTATTTTCAGTATAAAGAAATCAAATGATAAATAGAGGCTAGTTCAAGATGTATGAATAATAAATGAGGCTGTAGCTGCTTTACACCCTGTGGTGCCTAATCCTTATACTCTATTGTCTGAAATTCCTGAACGAGACAAATATTTCTCAGTAATTGAGTTAAAAGATGCCTTCTATTCTGTGCCTTTGGCAGAGGAAAGTCAATTTCTACTTGCCTTTGAAGACCCTACTCATCCAGCTTCTCAGTTAACCTGGACAGTTTTGCCCCAGGGATTTTGTGACAGCCCCCACCTGTTTGGGCAAAGTTCGTCACAGGATCTACAAAACTTTAATAGCTCCAAGGCAGTGGTGCTACAATACGTAGATGATATTCTGTTCTGTGCTGAGACAGAGGAAGCTTGCTCACAAGCCTCAGAAGATTTCTCAAACCTTCTGGCAGGCCGCAGTTATAAGGCATCAAGGGGAAAGGCTCAGCTTTGTCAACAATCTGTTAGATATCTGGGCCTAATCATATCAGAAGGGACTAGGGCCATAGGCCCCGAGAGAATTAAACCTATACTAAATTATCCCCTATCTATGACTTTAAGACAATTGAGAGGATTTTTAGGAATCACAGGCTACTGCTGCATTTGGATTCTGGGTTATGTGGAACTTGCCTGGCCTTTATATAAACTTATAACTGAAACTCAACAAACCCAAACCGACAAACTGGTTTGGTCTCCAGATACTCAAAAGTCTTTTAAGGCTCTTCAGACTGCTCTCCTACACATTCCTGCTTTGAGCTTGCCCACAGGATCAGAATTTAATTTGTTTGTCACTGAAACAAAAGGTATGGCCTTGGGAGTTTTGACACAACCCCGAGGGCCTCACCAGCAACCTATAGCTTATCTGAGCAGAGAATTAGATGTAGTCTCACGTGGGTGGCCACACTGTCTAAGAGTAATTGCGGCAACTGCTTTATTAACACCTGAAGCCCTCAAAATAATCAATGGGAGAAACCTTACTGTACTGACTTCTCATGATGTGAGTGGAATCTTAAACTCTAAGGTCAATACTTGGGTGACAGACAGTAGGTGTTTTAAATGCCAGTCATTGTTTTTAGAAGGACCAATAACTAAGCTTGAAGTTTGTGGAAGTTTAAATCCTGCCACTTCCCTTCCTGAGAAGGAAAATGAAACACCTGATCACGATTGTTCCCAGTTTCTAACTCTAAACTATGGAGCTCTGGAAGATCTGATGGATGCCCCATTAGACAATCCTGACATGGAAATATTTACAGATGGCAGTTCTTTTGTTCGGGATGGGAAGCGTAAAGCAGGTAATGCCGTGGTGACGGCTGAACAGGTTTTAGAAGTGAAATCTCTCCCCCAGGGAATTAGTGCTCAGCTAGTGGAGCTTGTGGCTCTGACCTGAGCTCTAAAGTTTAGCAAAGGGCAGCGAGTAAATATCTACACTGATTCTAAGTATGCTTCTTTGAGTTTACATGCTCATGCTGCAATATGGAAATAAAGACAGTTTAAAATGGCAACAGGAGAACCTATTAAGCATTTCAGAGAGATCGAGAGACTTTTAACTGCTATATATTGTCCTAAAGAAGTAGCTGTTATGCATTGCAAAGGGCACAGTGGGGATGGGAGTAAAGCAGCCGGAGGTAATCAGCTGGCTGACTGTCAAGCCAGAGAGGTGGCACTTTTCGAAACCCCTTCACTGCAGACGCCTTTGATCTGGACAGGTCCTGTGGAACAGGAAAAACCACAATATACTGAGGAAAAATTAGAAAGATATGAGAAAAGAGGAGCAAAGGTTACCGATAAAGGATGGTTACAGTCCGAGGATGGACAATTAATAATTCCTGAAAATGCTCAATGGAAAATTCTTAAAGGTTTACACCAGTGTTTCCATTTAGGTGTTGAGAGTACTTACCAGATGGCTTCTCGTTTCTTTGAAGGTAAAAATGTAATGAAAACTTTAAAGAACATTATCAAAAGATGTGAGGTTTATCAGAAAACTGACCCAAAGATTGAAAAGCTAGCAAAATCTGGGTTACAATGAAGTGGAAAATATCCTGGAGAGGACTGGGAAATTGATTTTACTCATATGCCAAAAACTAATGGATATTATTGCTTACATGTTTGGGTGGATTCTTTTACTGGATGAATTGAGGCTTTTACCTGTCATAGTGAACAGGCTAAGGAGGTTATAAGAATTTTAATCCATGAAGTTATTCCCAGGTTTGGGCTGCCATGGAGCCTTCAGAGTGACAATGGCTCCACCTTTAAAGCTGCTGTAGGGAGGGAGGAGCCAAGATGGCGGAGGAATAGGACGGGGAGACCACTTTCTCCCCTACAAATTCATCGAAAGAACATCTGAACGCTGAGCAAACTTCACAAAGCAACTTCTGACCGCTAGCAGAAGACATCAGGTGCCCAGAAAAGCAGCCCATCATCTTCAAAAGGAGGAAGGACAAAATATAAAAGATAAAAAGAGAGACAAAAGAGCTAGGGACAGAGACCCGTCCCAGGAAGGGAGTCATAATAGAGGAAGTTTCCAAACACCAGGAAACCCTCTCACGGGCAGGTCTGGGAGAAGTTTTCGAATCTCAGAGGGCAACCTAACTGGGAGGAAAAATAAATAAAACCCACAGATTACATGCCTAAAAGCAACTCCCAGCAGAAAAGTACCCCAGACGCCTGCATCCGCCACCAGCAAGTGGGGGCAGAACGGAGAGGAGCGGGCAGCATTGCTTAGGGTAAGGACCGGGCCCGAATGCCCTGAGGGCAATCAGAGGGAGCTAACGTGAGATAGCAACTTAAACTGTGTGATAGCAAGAGAGAGAGAGAAAATTAACCGGCCTGAACACACTGCTGGCCGTTCGCAGAACAAAGGGACAGAGCAATTCCAGAAAAGAGCTAGCTGGCTGCGGACTGGCCCATCCCCGCCGGAGGCAGGAGGCAGGGGGGAGGGGAAAGGGGCAAACTCGGCCCCAGAGATGGCACCCCCTACCAAACTGCAAACAGGCCTCCAGTTTCTAACCAAAGACTTCCTGAGATTCTGGATGGTTGACATCTGCCGGGAGGGTCGCGGCTAGAGGCCAGCTCCCAAGAATAGACACAAGGCGCACGCACCCGACTGGCGCCGCATGGAAACTGAGGCCAGGACCGCGGAGGGGAGAAGGTGCACCACACCCGGGAAGAGTGCGCCCATCAAGCTCCTGGCTGCCTGAGTTGCTCGGGCCAGGGAAGGCACAAAACGCAGGCCCAACCGAGTCCGCGCTCTTGTGGAATACCCGAAAACTGGAATCACACGCAACACAGGGCCCACTCCATATAGAGCAGCCGGGAGCCTGAGCAGTGTAGATGGGGAGAGCACACACCCGTGAGTGGGGGCAAACCCAGTGTGGCCAGAACACTGTGAGTGCTACCCACACAGGCCAGCGATATCTGTTTGCAGCACCCCTCCCTCCCCGCAGCGCGACTGAACAAGTGAACCTAAACAAGAGACTACCTCCGCCCGCCTGTGTCAGGGAGGAAATTAGACACTGAAGAGACCAGCAAACAAAAGCCAAATAAACAAAGGGAACCGCTTCAGAAGGGACCGGTGCAACAGATGAAAATCCCTGTAGATAACACCGACTACACCAGAAGGGGCCTATAGACATCGAGAAGTGTAAGCTGGAACGAGGAGCTATCTGAAATTGAACTGAACCCACACTGACCGCAACAGCTCCAGAGAAATTCCTAGATATATATTTTTTAAATTCTTTTCTTTTTTCATTTTTTCTCTTTTATTTTCTTTTAAAATTCCCTATTACTCCCCCATTACTCAACTTTCATTTTCATTTTCATATATTTTTACTATTTTTTTTTAACTAGGAAAAAAAACCTTTTTTCTTGTTTTATTTTTTTCTCTTATTTTCTTTTAAAGTCCTCTATTACTCCTTAATTTTCATTTTCATTTCACTACAACCTTGCAAAAAAAGGAGAAGCCATATTTTTAAGCCAAACTTCATATATATTTCTAAAATTTTTTGTGTTTTTGTTTTTGTTTTTAATATTGTATTTTTAAGAGTCTAACCTCTACTCTAGATTTTTAATCTTTGTTTTTCAGTATTTGATATCAATTTTGGACATTTAAGAATCCAATATTCAGTATCCATTTTCACTCAGGAGTGTGTTGATTACTCTCTCCCACTTTTGACTCTCCGTTTTCTACATCAGAACACATCTATTTCCTCCCTTCCCCTTCTCTTCCCAATCCAATTCTGTGAATCTCTGTGGGTGTCTGGGCTCCGGAGAACACTTTGGGAACAGAGAACTGTGTAGATCTGTCTCTCTCCTCTTGAGTCCCCCTATTTCTCCTCTTGCTCATCTCGATCTCCCTCCTCCCTCTCCTCTTCTTCATGTAACTCTGTGAACTTCTCTGGGTGTCCCTCACGGTGGAGAATCTTTTCACCATTAACCTAGAAGTTTTATTATCAGTGCTGTATTGTTGGAGAGGTCTTGAGACTCCTGGAAGAATAAAACTGAAATCCAGAGGCAGGAGACTTAAGCCCAAAACCCGAGAACACCAGAAAACTCCTGACTACATGGAACATTAAGTAATAAGAGACCATCCAAAAGCCTCCATACCTACACTGAAACAAACCACCACCCAAGAGCCAATAAGTTCCAGAGCAAGACATATCACGCAAATTCTCCAGCAACGCAGGAACATAGCCCTGAGCATAAACATACAGGCTGCCCAAAGTCACACCTGACACATAGACCCATCTCAAAACTCATTACTGGACACTCCATTGAACTCCAGAGAGATGAAATCCAGTTCCACGTACCAGAACACCAATGCAAGCTTCCCTTGTCAGGAAACCTTGACAAGCCAATCGTCCAACCCCACCCACTGGGTGAAACCTCCACATTAAAAAGGAACCACAGACCACCAGAATACAGAAAGCCCACTCCAGACACAGCAATCTGAGCAAGATGACAAGGCAGAGAAATACCCAACAGGTAAAGGAACACGAAAAATGCCCACCGAATCAAACAAAAGAGGAGGAGATAGGGAATCTACCTGGAAAAGAATTTAGAATAATGATAATAAAAATGATCCAAAATCTTGAAAACAAAATGGAGTTACAGATAAATAGCCTGGAGGCAAAGATTGAGAAGATGCAAGAAATGTTTAACAAGGACCTAGAAGAAACAAAAAAGAGTCAATTAAAGAGGAATAATGCAATAAATGAGATCAAAAACACTCTGGAGGGAACCCACAGTAGAATAACAGAGACAGAAGATAGGATAAGTGAGGTAGAAGATAAAATGTTGGAAATAAATGAAGCAGAGAGGAAAAAAGAAAAAAGAATCAAAAGAAATGAGGCAAACGCTAATGAGTATGAAAGAGGTAATTAACAGTAACACAATAATAGTGGGAGATTTTAATACCCCACTCACAGCTATGGATAGATCAACTAAACAGAAAATTAACAAAGAAACACAAACATTGAATAACACAATGGACCATCTAGACCTAACTGATATCTATAGGACATTTTACCCCAAAACAATCAACTTCACCTTTTTCTCAAGTGCACACGGAACCTTCTCCAGAATAGATCACATCCCGGGCCATAAATCTAGCCTTGGCAAATTCAAAAAAATTGAAATCATTCCAGTCATCTTTTCTGACCACAGTGCAGTAAGATTAGATCTCAATTGCAGGAAAAAAATTATTAAAAATTCCAACTTATGGAGGCTAAATAACATGCTTCTGAATAACCAACAAATCATAGAAGAAATGAAAAAAGAAGACAAAATATGCATAGAAACGAATGAAAATGAAAACACAACAACCCAAAACCTATGGGACACTGTAAAAGCAGTGCTAAGGGGAAGGTTCATGGCATTAGAGGCTTACCTCAAGAAACAAGAAAAAAGTCAAATAAATAACCTAACTCTACACCTAAAGCAACTAGAGAAGGAAGAAATGAAGAACTCCAGGGTTAGTAGAAGGAAAGAAATCTTAAAAATTAGGGCAGAAATAAATGCAAAGAGACTAAAGAGACCATAGCAAAAATCAACAAAGCTAAAAGCTGGTTTTTTGAAAAAATAAACAAAATTGACAAACCATTAGCAAGACTCATTAAGAAACAAAGGGAGAAGAACCAAATTAATAAAATTAGAAATGAAAATGGAGAGATCATGACAGACAACACTGAAATACAAAGGACCATAAGAGACTACTACCAGCAGCTCTATGCCAATAAAATGGACAACTTGGAAGAAATGGACAAATTCTTAGAAAAGTATAACTTTCCAAAACTGAACCAGAAAGAAATAGAAGATCTTAACAGACCCATCAGAAGCAAGGAAATTGAAACTGTAATCAGAAATCTTCCAGGAAACAAAAGCCCAGGACCAGATGGCTTCACAGCTGAATTCTACCAAAAATTTAGAGAGGGGCTAACACCTATCTTACTCAAACTCTTCCAGAAATTTGCAGAAGAAGGTAAACTTCCAAACTCATTCTATGAGGCCACCATCACCCTAATTCCAAAACCAGACAAAGATGCCACAAAAAAAGAAAACTACAGGCCAATATCACTGATGAACATAGATGCAAAAATCCTTAACAAAATTCTAGCAAACAGAATCCAACAACATATTAAAAAGATCATACATCATGACCAAGTGGGCTTTATCCCGGGAATGCAAGGATTCTTTAATATCCACAAATCAATCAATGTAATACACCACATTAACAAATTGAAAGATAAAAACTATATGATTATCTCAATAGATGCAGATAAAGCCTTTGACAAAATTCAATATCCTTTTATGATTAAAACTCTCCAGAAAGCAAGAATAGAAGGAACAGACCTCAACATAATAAAAGCTATATATGACAAACCCACAGCAAGCATTACCCTCAATGGTGAAAAATTGAAAGCATTTCCCCTGAAATCAGGAAGAAGACAAGGGTGCCCACTCTCACCACTACTATTCAACATAGTTTTGGAAGTGTTGGCCACAGCAATCAGAGCAGAAAAAGAAGTAAAAGGAATCCAGATAGGAAAAGAAGAAGTGAAACTCTGTTTGCAGGTGACATGATCCTCTACATAGAAAACCCTAAAGACTCTACCAGAAAATTACTAGAGCTAATCAACGAATATAGTAAAGTTGCAGGATATAAAATTAACACACAGAAATCCCCTGCATTCCTATACACTCACAGTGAGAAAACAGAAAGAGAAATTAAGGAAACAATACCATTCACCATTGCAACAAAAGGAATAAAATACTTGGGAGTATATCTACCTAAAGAAACAAAAGACCTATACGTAGAAAACTATAAAACACTGGTGAAAGAAATCAAAGAGGACACAAACAGATGGAGAAACATACCGTGTTCATGGATTGGAAGAATCAATATTGTCAAAATGGCTATACTACCCAAAGCAATCTATAGAGTCAATGCAATCCCTATCAAGCTACCAACGGTATTTTTCACAGAACTAGAGCAAATAATTTCACAATTTGTATGGAAATACAAAAAACCTCGAATAGCCAAAGTAATCTTGAGAAAGAAGAATGGAACTGGAGGAATCAACCTGCCTGACTTCAGACTCTACTACAAAGCCACAGTCATCAAGACAGTATGGTACTGGCACAAAGACAGAAATATAGATCAATGGAACAGAATAGAAAGCCCAGAGATAAATCCACGAACCTATGGACACCTTATCTTTGACAAAGGAGGCAAGGATATACAATGGAAAAAAGACAACCTCTTTAACAAGTGGTGCTGGGAAAACTGGTCAACCACTTGTAAAAGAATGAAACTAGAACACTTTCTAACACCATACACAAAAATAAGCTCAAAATGGATTAAAGATCTAAATGTAAGACCAGAAACTATAAAACTCCTAGAGGAGAACATAGGCAAAACACTCTCTGACGTAAATCACAGCAGGATCCTCTATGACCCACCTCCCAGAATATTGGAAATACAAGCAAAAATAAACAAATGGGACCTAATGAAACTTAAAAGCTTTTGCACTACAAAGGAAAGTATAAGCAAGGTGAAAAGACAGCCCTCAGATTGGGAGAAAATAATAGCAAGTGAAGCAACAAAGGATTAATCTAAAAAATATACAAGCAACTCCTCCAGCTCAATTCCAGAAAAATTAACGACCCAATCAAAAAATGGGCCAAAGATCTAAACAGACATTTCTCCAAAGAAGAGGTACAGATGGCTAGCAAACACATGAAAAGGTGCTCAACATCACTCATTATCAGAGAAATGCAAATCAAAACCACAATGAGGTACCATTACACTCCAGTCAGGATGGCTGCTATCCAAAAGTCTACAAGCAATAAATGCTGGAGAGGGTGTGGAGAAAAGGGAACCCTCTTACACTGTTGGTGGGAATGCAAACTAGTACAGCCGCTATGGAGAACAGTGTGAAGATTCCTTAAAAAACTGGAAATAGAACTGCCATATGACCCAGTAATCCCATTTCTGGGCATACACAGTGAGGAAACCAGATCTGAAAGAGACACGTGCACCCCAGTATTCATCGCAGCACTGTTTACAATTTGCAGGACATGGAAGCAACCTAGATGCCCATCAGCAGACGAATGGATAAGGACATTGTGGTACATATACACCATGGAATATTACTCAGCCATTAAAAAGATTTCATTTGAATCAGTTCTAATGAGATGGATGAACCTGGAGCCCATTATACAGAGTGAAGTAAGCCAGAAAGATAAAGAACATTACAGCATACTAACACACATATATGGGATTTAGAAAGATGGTAATGATAACCCTATATGCAAAACAGAAAAAGAGACACAGATGTACAGAACAGACTTTTGGACTCTGTGGGAGAAGGCGAGGGTGGGATGTTTCGAGAGAACAGCATCGAAACATGTATATTATCAAGGGTGAAACAGATCACCAGCCCAGGTTGGATGCATGAGATAAGTGCTGGGGCCTGGTGCACTGGGAAGACCCAGAGGGAGCGGGTAGTGAGGGAGGGGGGAGGGGGGATCGGGATGGGGAATACATGTAAAACCATGGCTGATTCATGTCAATGTATGACAAAACCTTCTACAATATTGTAAAGTAATTAACCTCCAACTAATAAAAATAAATGAAAAAAAAAAAAAAAAGGAAGCTGTGGTACATATACACCATGGAATATTACTCAGCCATTAAAAAGAATTCATTTGAATCAGTTCTAATGAGATGGATGAAACCGGAGCCCATTATACAGAGTGAAGTAAGCCAGAAAGATAAAGACCAATACAGTATACTAACGCATATGTATGGAATTTAGAAAGATGGTAACGATAACCCTATACGCAAAACAGAAAAAAAAGACACAGATGTACAGAACAGAATTTTGAACTCTGTGGGAGAAGTCGAGGGTGAGATGTTTCGAGAGAACAGCATCGAAACCTGTATATTATCAAGGGTGAAACAGATCACCAGCCCAGGCTGGATGCATGATACAAGTGCTCGGGCCTGGTGCACTGGGAAGACCCAGAGGGATCGGGTGGAGAGGGAGGTGGGAGAGGGGATCGGCCTGGGGAATACATGTAAGTCCATGGCTGATTCATGTCAATGTATGACCAAAACCACTGCAATATTGTAAAGTAATTAGCCTCCAACTAATAAAAATAAATGGAAAAAATAAAAAAATAATAAAGCTGCTGTAACTCAGGGAGTGTCAAAATCTCTAGGAATAAAATATCACTTACACTGTTCCTGGAGACCGCAATCCTCAGGAAACGTTGAAAAAGCTAATGATGTTATTAAGAGACATCTACGCAAATTAACTCAAGAGGCGCAAGACAATTGGGTTGAAGTTCTCCCCATAGCTTTAATGAGGGCTCGAACTGCTCCTGAAAAGGAGGACCTGTCCCCCTTTGAATATATTTATGGAAGGCCTTTCTTACACACAGACATTGTTATAGACACTGAAGCCTTGGAATTAACTAGTTACACAACTCAGCTCTTGGCTTTTCAATAGGCATTAACAGAGCTCTGGCAGGTGACTCCTGACCCAGCCTCTGAGTCAAGCAAGCCTCTATTTGAGCCAGGAACTGAGGTCCTGAGAAAAACATTTGGATCTGGGGGCCAATCCCTCGAACCCCTCTGGAAGGTCCTTACCAGGTTATTCTCTCTTCTCCCACAGCTGTCAAAGTGCCAGGAACTGATTTCTGGGTGCATCACGCTCAAGTTAACAGGTAGCACCCTGACCAGAACTAAGTGATGTCATTTTATGTCTTTACTTTCTTTGCTCTGACTTTGTACTTTTTAGATGGGCCTGATAATCTATATGAACCCGCTTCTGTTGACTCCAAAAATCTTGATCCTCAAGACAATGCCTTCCTCTCCTGGGCTCACTCCTACGCTGCATTCCATGATCAGTCTAACCGCTGGGTCTGTGGTGCCCTCCTCTCTTCATCGGTGGAAGGCTTCCCGTGGTGGGCATCCCCACTTCAAAGAAAGGAGTTTCTCCAAGTCTGTGAATACCTTCGACAACAACAATCATATGCACTGCCTCTTCTTAATCTGATGACATCTAACAATCCTAAAATGGACTGGTGCAACACTTTGTACTTTAACTAAGGACATAACATTACTTTTAATTTTGATTATACATTGTCTTGGCTTAATGACTATTTTGCTATACATAAGTAGGTAAATGGGTCTAGATCTGGTGGCTTTTTACCTGACGTTTATCAAATATGGGATGAAGTTATATGGCTAACTCCTGAAAAGGAACACCTAATATCTAGCACCCCCACATGCTGAGAACAAATAGAGCCATCCCCAGAAGTTAGCCAACAACGTAATTATAATGACTGGAAACAATTGGGATTTTTGCCTCAGGAAATATGCAATGTAATCATTCCCATGTTTGCCAATCCCGGTTCAGGTCCTCCCTTTGCCTGGCCGTGCACTGATTGGGACTGGATATCTCAGTCACACTGGCTTGCTCCAAACGGGACCTAGTGTATATGTGGCTCTTACCTATGGGCATGGCTTCCCCCTGGCTGGGTAGGGAGATGCACCCTAGGTCTAGCTTTTGCTCACAGCTTCATATTTTCAGAGCTTCCAGAGAAGCCTGCTAATTTACCACACCTTAGAACTCGCTGGGCAAGGTCTGTATTTCACTGGTATGATTATTTGGCTGCAGTATTTGTTCCCTCTCTGGGAACTACAGATGTTATGCTACGAGTGGATTCTCTGACTAACTTTACTAAACTTTACAAGATTCTCAAAAAGCTATTTCAGCCCTTAACACTGAACAAATCCAAATTATAAAGGTGGTTTTACAAAGCAGATTGGCTTTAGATATTCCGACAGCTGCACAAGGAGGGTCAAGTGCTGTACATATATCCCTGATATGAGCACTAATGTTGCTCACTTTACTAAACACGTGAACAAGATGATTCAGGCTATGGATACTCCTGAAGCCTCAATTGCCTCACTTTGGGAGATGTTAACTAGTTCCCCATGGTGGAAAACTATCCTAATTGCAATAATTCTGATTGTTCTGTTTCTGCTGTTTGTTCCCTGCATCTGTAACTGTGTAGCTGGATTTGTTTCCAGTTGCATGAGGCTTTTAAGTTACAAATGGTTGCTCATACTCCTGAAACTGCAGCAGCTTCCTCCAACTACTACTTGGGGCCCCTGGATCAGAGACCCTCAATATGAGGGTTAGGAAAATATGTTGCCTCACCAATTTAAGAATGACGTACTTTATCAGCTCGAAGCAGTTACAGAACGAGAACAACGCCCCTTTCCCTAGGCAACATAATTGCCCTAAAAGAAAAGGGGTGGGGGAGATGAGAGGGTAACAGACTGGAAGCCCAGGAGTATCCAAACTAAGGAAATAGGCTGCAAGTGTCAGACATTTTTTATCTCTCTCTTAAGTGGCAGGAGGAAACAAACTACAAGTGTTAGATATTTTTTTCCCCTTCTCTATACGAATTTAAAAAAGAAGTTTCTTTTAAAATTCTGCATTGCCACAATGACACCTGGTTCTACCTGAACTTAACTTTTCTCAAACCTTGAGCTAACCAATGCGTTTTTCTTATGGAAATGTTTGTCTTAAGCTATGCTAATGAACTATGTATTTACCCTAGACTCTGTCTTCAAGATGGTTCGCCTAAGACTCAGAAGGAGCCTGAGACTCAGAACCGACTTGACAAACGAGTATGCTTTACTCATGCAAATGTTCTCTTAAGCTATGTTCATGAGACTGCATTTGCTTGGAAACCTACCTTTCTTCAAGATCCATGTCAGTCATTTTATGGCCCGGGACAACTCATCTTGTGCCAATGTTATCTCAAAATGCATGTTGTGGGTGAGGGGCCTGGTGCCAGTCTCTGAGTTTTGAGATATTTCCTTTCTCTAACTAGCAGTCTGCTAGTAGCTATACAACATCCAGCTAAAGACTAGCAGGGGGGCACTCTTTCTTCCCCCTCATGGTGTCTATGCCAGAAGCTTGCTCTATCTCTTTTATACTTTAATAAAACTGTATTACACAAAAGCTCTGAGTGATCAAGCCTCGTCATTGGCCCCAGAATGAATTCTTCTCCTCTGTAGGCCAAGAATCCCTACGTCCTTCAGGGCTGAGCAACAACCTTTCAATTAGTGATGGCGAGTACCTTTTAATATACCTGTTGGCCATATGTATGTCTTCTGTGGAAAAATATCTATTCTATCCTCTGTTGAATTTTAAGTCAAATTTTCTGCTTTGCTCTGGAGTTTTATGTGTTCTTTATTTATTTTGACTATCGACTCCTTATCAGACACAGGATTTGTAAACATTTTCTCCCATTCTGTAGGCTGCCTTTTCATTTTGTTGATGGTTTCCTTTGCTGAGCATTAAGAAGTCTTAGAGTCACCCTTGTTTTCCTTGTTCAATCTCTAAGTTGTGTCTGATTCTTTGTGACCCCACGGACTGTATCCCGCCAGACTCCTCTGTCCATGGGATTTCCCAAGCAAGAATACTGGACTGGGTTGCCATTCCTTCTCCAGGGGATCTTTCTGACCCAGGGACCGAACCTGTGTCTCCTAAATTGCAGGCAGATTCTTTACCACTGAGCCACCAAGGAAGCCCAGGATGACCCTACCCACGTACTTTTTGTTGTATGAGATAATAGTTTGCCATCATGAGTTAAGGGAAGCCTGGTGTGCTGCAGACCATGGGGTCACAAAGACTCAGACACGACTGAGTGACTGAACTGAAATGATCATGAGTTAAACCAGTTTAGTCACAACGTTCTGTCATGACAAAGGAAAGTGGCCCAAATGAGAATTCTTCCTATGCCAGTGGGCTTGTTTCCTGTTCATTCTGAGCTACCAAGAAGGCAGGAATCAGCTACCTACTGGTTTCTGCAGTCCTTCTGAGAGACTAGGAAGAGGCCTCACTCATCCCATTGGCACCCTCAGAAAGTTCCACGAACCCATTGAGGGAATGAGTTTCTCCAGTATCTACCAACTGGTGGAATGCCATTGTTAGCACAATCTGCCGTAGATGGACCTGTGAGGGCAGCTGTCATTCACAGACAGTCTACCATTTAAAGTTCTCTTGGCAGAGCACGCCTAAGAATGATAGGATATGTAGAAACAAAAAAGAAAGAAAATTATGTAAACAGCACCAATCCTGCTCCTACACCTAATGCCCTCACCCCGAGCCAAAGCTAAAACAGTGGTTCTGGCATCTTTCCCTTCCACCTTGATGTGTGGCTTACCCAGGCACAATGTGAATGCCTCCTCATTAGCCATGACTGGGCTATGTGGGTCTCTGTGTTTCCCACCCCATGGGGCACAGGAGGAGTAGATTAAGTCTCAGGGCCTCACCCACACAAGATTGATGGACCACCAGCTGCAACAGTTCTGGGCTACAACGAGGACTGGCCTCCCACGACTCATCTTTCATATAAAACCCATGTCTTCTCCAGTCAAGGAAAAATGGAGGAGGGGTGATATGGATCTATAATTGATATCATGCCCCAGGCAGATGAGGTGAAGTTAAAATTGCTTTTGAATAAAAAACTGTTGTGTAATGATAACAATACCTAGAATACATCGGGCACTTAAATAAATCATGCTACTTCTTACCACTAATACTACAACTACTATGGCTTCTGATGTTTGCCGCTGCTGCTGCTGTTGCTATTGGTACTACTATTGCTACTACTATTACAAATATTGTTGAAACGTTATAACAGTAATAACAATAATAATAATAGTTCTCATTTATTGGCTACTACTTAAGTACCAGATGGAGTGTCAGAGGTTGTGCCTCCACTTACCTCATATAATGCAAAACAACTCATCCCATCATTCACAGTCAACAGATCAGGAAACAGAGGCACACAGAGTTACAGTAACTTGGTGGCTCAGATGGTAAAGAATCCGCCTGCAACGCAGGAGACCTGGGATCTATCCCTGGGTTGGGAAGATCCCCTGGAGGAGGGCATGGCAACCCACTCCAGTATTCTTGCTTGGAGAGTCCCCATGGAGAGAGCAGCCTGGCAGGCCGCCGTCCATGGGGTCGCAAAAAGGTGAACACGACTGGGCAAATAAGCATGCACACACGCCCAAGTTCACACAACTAGTAAGTGCTAGAGGTCAGATTCTAATTCAGATCTGCTTCATTCCCAAGCCAGTGTTCTTAACTTTTGTGCCCTAAGGTCTTACTTCCTAGAATGTTAAACTGTGTTAGAAGATTCTAGTGCTTGATCCTGGGGACCTGAACAACGAACGGCGCTTTCTGACTCATTATTATATGCACGGCCTAAAACCTAAACAGTGGGATTGCCTGGGTTTCATTTCTCTTGTAGACAATGCAGAAGAGACATTGTATACACATGTTAAAATCTGATCCTCCTTTTTAAAAATTTCTAATCGGAAATAATTGCTTTACAATGTTGTGTTGGTTTCTGCCATCCATTGTGAATCAGCCGTACATGTACATATGTCCCCTTCCGAGAGTACCTCGCTCCCACTCCCTTCCCCACCTCCCCCCACCACATCCTCTCACCCCTCTAGGTTGTCACAGAGCACTGGGTTGAGCTCCCTGTGTTATACAGCAGCTTCCCACTAGCTCTGTGCTTTAAGCATGGTAATGTATATGTTTCAATACTACTCTCTCAATTCGTCCCACCCTCTCCTTCCCGTGTTGCATCTACAAGTTTTTTCTCTATGTCTGCGTCGGAAAAT
Source organism: Cervus canadensis (assembly GCF_019320065.1). Classification (NCBI taxonomy): domain Eukaryota; kingdom Metazoa; phylum Chordata; class Mammalia; order Artiodactyla; family Cervidae; genus Cervus; species Cervus canadensis. The sequence goes on from NC_057419.1 coordinate 55,582,137, forward strand.
AGGTTCATCAGTACCATTTTTCTAGACTCCACATATATGCATTAATAATAATAATAATAATAATAATAATATTTGTTTTTCTCTTTCTGACTCACCACACTGCTCACTATAGCCCCTGTTTAACAGGATCTAGGTTCATCCACCTCACTAGAACTGACTCAGATTCATTCCTTTTAATGGCTGAATAATATTCCAATGTATATATGTACCACAACTTCCACATCCTAGCTATTGTAAATAGTGCTGTAATGAGCACTGGGGTATATGTGCCTTTTTGAATTACGGTTTTTCCAAGGTACATGCCCAGTAGTGGGATTGCTGGGTGATATGTTAGTTTTATTCCTAGATTTTTAGGCAATCTCCATTCTGTTCTCCAGAGTGACTGTATCAATTTACATTCCCACCAACTGTGCAAGAGGGTTCCCTTTTTTCCACATCCTCTCCAGCATTTATTGTTTGTCCATTTTTAATGATGGCCAGTCTGACCAGTGTGAGGTAAGACCTCATGGTATTGATAGTTTTGATTTGCATTTCTCTAATAATGAGTGCTATTAAGCTTTTTTATTTTTTATTTTTATTTTTTTGGCTTCCATGTGTTTATTGGCCTTCTGTAGGTCTTCATTGGAGAAATGTCTGTTTATGTCCTCTGCCCATTTTTTCATTGGATTATTTGTTTTTCTGATACTGAGCTGCATGAGTCGCTTGTATATTCTTGAGATTAATCCTTTGTCAGTTGCTTCATTTGCAATTATTTTCTCCCATTCTGTGGGTTGTCTTTTCATCTTTTTATGGTTTCTTTTGCTGTGCAAAAGCTTTTAAGTTTAATTAGGTCCTATTTGTATATTTTTGGTTTTATTTCCATTAGTCTAGGAGGTGGGTCATAGAGGATCTTGCTGTGATTTATATCAAAGGGTTTGACACAACTGCCTGTTTTCCTCTAAGAGTTGTATACTTTCTGGCCTTACATTTGGGTCTTTAATCCAGTTTGAGTTTATTTTTGTGTATGGTGTTAGGGAGTGTTCTAATTTCATTCTTTCACACATAGCTGTCCAGGTTTCTCAGCACCAGTTATTGAAGTGACTGTCTTTTCTTCATTGTATATTCTTGCCTCCTTTGTCAAAGATAAGGTGTCCAAAGGTGTGTGGATTTATCTCTGGGCTTTCCATCTTGTTCCATTAGACTATATTTATGTCTTTGTGTCACTACCCTACTGTATTGATGACTGTAGCTTTCTAGTATAGTCTGAAGTCAGGAAGGTTGATTCCTCCAGCTCCATTTTTCTTTCTGAAGATTGCTTTTGCACTTCACAGTCTTTTGTGTTTCCATACAAATTGTGAAATTTTTTGTTCCAGTTCTGTGAAAAATAATGTCACCAGTAATTTGATAGGGATCACATTGAATCTGTAGACTGTTTTGGGTAGTATAGTCATTTTCACAATATTGATTCTTCCAGTCCAAAAACATGATATGTCTCTTCATCTGTTTGTGTTGTCTTTGATTTCTTTCATGAGTGTCTTAGAGTTTTCTGTATACTGACCTTTTGTCTCCTTGGGTAGGTTTATTCCTAGGTATGTATTTTTGTTGCAATGGTGAATGGGATTGATTCCTTAATTTCCCTTTCTGATTTTTCCTTACTATTAATAGGAATGCAAGGGATTTCTGAGTATTGATTTTGTATCTATCCTAGGACGTTACTAAACACACCCATTAGCTCTAGTAGTTTTCTGCTGGCATCTTTAGGGTTTTCTAAGTAGAGTATCATGTCATCTTCAGCGAGATGTTTTGCATCTTCTTTTCCAATCTGGATTCTTTTTATTTCTTTTTCTTCTCTGACTGCCATGACTAGGACTTGCAAAACTATGTTGAATGATAGTGGTGAGAGTGGGCACCCTTGTCTTGTTCCTGATCTTAGAAAAAAATGCTTTAAATTTTTTACCATTGAGAATCATGTTTGTTGTGACTTTCACATATATGGCCTTTATTATGTTGAGGTAGGTTTCCTACACCTATTTTTGGAAGAGTTTTTTTTTTTAATCATAAATGGGTGCTGAATATTGTCAAAAGCTTTTTCTGCATTTATCGAGATCATTATATGATTTTTATCTTTCAGTTTCTTACTACGGTGTATCACAGTAATCAGTTTGCATACATTGAAGAATGCTTGGAACCCTGGGATGAACTCAACTTGATCATGGCATATAATCCTTTTAATGTCTTGTTGGATTCTACTTGCTAGAATTATGTTGAGGAGCTTTGCATCCATGTTCTTTGGTGATATTAGCCTATAATTTTCTCTTTTGTGATGTTTTTGTCTGGTTTTGGTAGCATGGTGATGATGGTCGCACAGGATGAGTTTGAAAGTGTTCCTTTCTCTGCAATTTTTGGAAGAGTTTGATGAGGATATGCATTAGCTCGTCTCTAAATGTTTGATAGAATTCACCTATGGAGCCATGTGCCCCTGGGATTTTGTCTTTGGGGAGATTTTTGATCACAGTTCCAATTTCAGTGCTTGTGATTGGTCCGTTCATAATTTCTATTTCTTTCTGGTTCGATTGCTGTGTTTTTGTTTTCATTTGTTTCCAGGTTTTTTTTTTTTTTTAATTGCTTCTTTGAGTTCCTCAGTTATTCAATGATTATATAGTAGCATATTGTTTAGCCTCCAAGTATTTGTGACTTCTTCAGTTTTCTTTTTAATGTAATTGATTTCTATTTTTATAGTGTTGTGATTGGAAAAAATGCTTCATATAATTTCAACTTCCTTAAATTTAATGAGACATGTTTTGTGGCCTAGCATGTGATCTATCTTGGAGCACGACACATGAATGCTTGAAAGGAAAGTGTATTCTGCTGATTTTGCATGAAGGGCTCTCTATCATGTATCTATCTATATCTATTGATGTACCATTCATATGGTTTAATGTGCCAAGTAGAATGATATTTCCTCATTGATTTTCTGTCAGCATGATCATTGATATAAATGGGATGCTTAAGTTTTTGACTGTTACTATGTGTCATTGTGAATTTTTCTGTTTATGTTTGTTAGTATTTATTTCATGATTTTTTTCATGAATTTGCTCCTATATTGGGTGTATATATATTTACAATTGCTTCATTTCTTAGATTGATCCCTTAATCATTATGAAACGTCTTTCTGTGTCTTTTACTACAGTCTTTGTTTTAAACTCTCTTCTGGATTTGTCCACTTCATTTGAACTGACTCAAATGCATTCCTTTCTATGGATGAGGAATATTCTCTTGTGTCTGATATGACTCTTTATGATGCCATGGGCCACAGCCCGCCAGGCTCCTCTGTCCATGACATTCTCTGTGCAATAATACTTGGGGCTTCACTTGGTGGCTTCACCACTTCCCTGGTGGCTGAGATGGTAAAGAATCTGCCTGTTATGTGGGAGACCAACGTTCAGTCTCTGATTTGAGAAGATCCCCTGGAGAATGGAATAGGTACCCACTCCATTATTCTTACCTGGAAAATTTGCGGGCCAGAGGAGCCTGGACTGCTACAGTGCATGGGGTCACAAAGAGACAGACACGACTGAGCCACTAACACTGACACAGTATTCCGTTTTGTATATGCACCACACCTTCTTTATCCATCTGCCAAAGGACCTCCAGACATAGATTAACAGACATATGGGCACAGTGGAGGATGGTGAGGGAGGGACATTTGAAAGAGTAACATTGAAACATATGCATTACCATATGTAAAATAGATAGTCGGTGGAAATTTTCTGTATGACACAGCGTGCTCAAACCAGGTGCTCCCTGACAACTTAGAAGGGTGGGATGGGGTGGGAGGTGGAAGGAAGACTCAAGAGGGAGGGAACACATGTATACCCTCCAACATGAAGCTGATTCGTGTTGATGTATGGCAGAAGCTAATGCAATATTGTATAGCAATTAACCTCCAACTGAAAATTGATAAAAGTCTCCTCTGACTGATATATGTGTTGTAATCTCAGCTTTCTTTTGATTTTCATTCACATGGAATACTTTTTCTCATCCTCTCACTTTCAGTCTGTGTATGTTTTTAAGTCTGAAGTGAATCTCTTGTAGGCTGCATATATGTGGTGCTTGCATTTGTATCCAATCATCTGCTCTATGTTTTCTGATTGGAACATTTAGTCAATTTATAATTAAAGTAATTATTCCATGTATGTAATTATTGCCATATGTATCATTTCAGAGCTGACAGAGGCCTCAGACACAGTGGACAAAATGCTCCCATCCCCTTCATAGAAATCACATACTAGTACAATAGAATCATGAAGACTATGGAAGTAAGACGAGGCCACCTAAGATCTTAAGAGATCTTAGAAACCTTCTCTGAGGAGGTGACACTCAAACCAGGTCCTGAATGATGAGTAGGAGTTAAGTTAAGGCTGGGGATTGAAGATGTTCTGACAAGGATGTGCAAAGGCATACAGGCATAAATTTAGTGCATTTGTATTCAAGTTCAGAAGTGAGGCACATAGGGTGGTGGCAGAAGAAGCTGAAGAGGGAGGCAAGGGCTGGAAGGAGCTAGAACATCAAGCCAGCTTGAGTTTACCCTGTGGGGCTGTTTCTCAAGTGCAGTCCTAAGACTATCATTCAGAATGCTTGTTTAGTACACAGATTCCAAAGTCCTGTTCACAACCTGCCAAGGTGAGAAGCCATGGGATGTGTACATAGGTTAGTCCTGAGAAACCACAGCTGTGGGAGTAGAATGAGGGCCATTGGTGACGACTGGATCATGCTGGGGCTTCCCCTGCCCCAGCCCCTAAATGCTAGATTTCCTCAAGTCCGGTTCTTTGCTTTCAGTCTCCTTCTACCTAGGAGTTCTTGCCCCACTCCTTGGACTCAGATACTATTCAAACACTAATGAGAGCCTTTTGCTCCTAAGGTCAGCCCAGATGCCTCACCATTGGACTCCTTTAATATTTGGATGTTTCAAAAGATTCTGAGCACATAGTCTCCCTTGATGAGCCCTCAGGCATGTCCTTCCTCCTAATGGGTTGAGTGACTTCAGCATCATATTCACCACTATGCAGCCTAGAAAGTCACAGATAAGCCTGGACAAATATCCACTTGAGCCTGGACAACTCTCAATTCGTCTTCCACCCCCATGTCATGGATTCTACCTTATTGGCTCAGTCTCCTTCTTACATTCCTTCTTATGTGGCCAATTCCCCAGTTCAAACCTTGCCTTATCATACTTGTACAGCTAATTCCACTAGTCTCCTCATAGGCATTCTTAGGTCCAGCTTCTCAGCCTCCAAGCCAGCCTCTGCAGCTGTGGCATGAGGAAATGTTCTAAAACAAAATTTCAGGTACAGCATAAAACTAACATTGTTTGCAAACCACAAAAACTACTTCTGGATAATCAAAGCAAAAAATAAATGTATTGAAAGGCTATGGGAATGAGAGACTCACAGAATTAAAGTCTAGGTCATTGGCACACATCAGTTCCAACCATTTTCAGTTATCAAGTTACTTAAATCAAGACTCAAATGTCAAGGAAGAGTATGTACTCATCCTTGCATAGGTCATTGGCACACACATTGGCCAGAGGACAGCAAGCATTTCAAATGACTTCCCCACTAAGATTGCTGTATTCAAAAAGGGAGGGTATCGATATTAGGCAAATGAAACCCATGGATGCCCACTATAGTATAGGCATACCTCATTTTATTGTGCTTCACAGATAATGCATTTTTTTACAAAGTGAAAGTTTGTGGCAACCCTGTATCAAGCAAGTCTATCAAAACCATTTTTCTCAACAGCATTTGCTCACTTCATGTCTCTGTGTCACATTTTGGCAATTCTGCCAATATTTCAAGACCTCTACTAGCAAAATAATCCCCCCCAAACAAACAAACAAACAAAAACTACAGTTCACTAAAGCCTCTAATGATGGTTAGCATTTTTTTAAATAAAGTGTTTTAAAATTAAGGTACATACATTTTTAGACATAATGCTTTTGCCCATTTAGTAGTCCACTGTATACTATAAACATAACTTTTATATTCACTGAGAAAATTAAAAAAAAATGTGATTCACTTTAGCAATATTCACTTTACTGAGGTAAGCCAATACCAAACCTGAAATATCTTCAAGATATGCCTTGAAGATACTGACTTGACTGCCTGATATCTATGTACACTCATCTTCCTACATAATCATTTTAAAATATATACTTTTTTGATGCGTGAAACAGTGCACTCAAAGCTTGTGCACTGGGACAACCCAGAGGGATGAAATAGGGAGGGAGGTGTGAGGGGGGTTCAGGACAGGGGGACCCATGTACACTCATGGCTGATTCATGTCAATGTATGGCAAAGCCACCACAATATTGTAAAGTAATTAGCCTGCAATTATAATAAATTAATTAATTTTAAAAAGATAAATTTATATATATATATATGTATATATATATATATATATACATTTTCAGTAATACCTTAAATTATCATGACACAATTGCCAAATAGCCAAACCAAACTGAAACCAGAAAAGCACTTTTATTATCCTTAAAAGGAATACACCCCCAAGTATCATCTGTTATGTACTCTATTAATCCAGTGCATCCAGATGATGCTTTTTCCTCTTCTAGTGCTATGCCAGGCCACTTTATTATTCTACAACCTATACACTTAAGCAACAAAATTAGTCACCATTAACACAGCCCATGTTACACTAGGGTGTGAAAGGGCTTGAGAGTAGAAATAAATGGAGTGAATTAATAAAATTTACAGTAAAGAACATAAATACAAGTAATAGTTTCTGTTACAGTTAATATTTCTGTGTAACAAACCATCCCAATATATAATGAGTTAAAAAATAACATTTATTTAACTACCAAATATGATATGTGAGCAGGGCACTTTAGGTATACCTCACTTCTGCTCCTCTTGGATTCAACAAGGGTTACTGAAAACCTGGAGGCTGGAATCATCTGAGGTCTCAATCACTCAAATGTCTGCTAGCAGTTGCTGGCTGCCAGATGAGATCTGTGGGAGGGCCGTTAGTTGGCACACCCGTATGTCCTTTCTGTGTGGCTTGGGCTTCCTCATAACATGGTACCTTGTTCAGAAAATGAGGATTCCATGAGAAAGCGAGAACTAGGAAGAAACTACCTGTTTTATGACATAGTCACATAGCATCAGCCTGTTGGTATTCTCTTTGTTGGAGCAGTCACAAGATAACTCAAGTTCAAAAGAAGAGGAAATAAATTCCATCTGTTGATAAAGGAGTAGCAAAGTGACCACTTCTAAGAACTGCAATGTGCCACAATTACCCTTTTATTCAACATGGTCTCAGACGTTGGTGGCCCCATCTGGATGATGGTTCTTCCACTGTGAATCATGGTAACACAACAGTCTCTGGTCTCTGTACACAGTCTTCCTCGCCCCAATGTCAGGCAGCAATTCTTTTGCCTCTGGTAAGCAGGGTCAAATAGCTAGCTACTGTCTTCATACTCTCTTTGCCTATTTCCTCAGTGGTAATGGAGACCCAACCAATCCATCCTAAAGGAAATCAGTCCTGGGTGTCCACTGGAAGGACTGATGTTGAAGCTGAAACTCCAATACTTTGGCCACCTGATGCAAAGAGCTGACTCATTTGAAAAGACCCTGATGCTGGGAAAGATTGAGGGCATGAGGAGAAGAGGACGACAGAGGATGAGGTGGTTGGATGGCATCGCCAACCCAATGGGCATGGGTTTGGGTGAACTATGGGAGTTGGTGATGGACAGGGATGCCTGGCATGCTTCAGTTCATGGAATCACAAAGAGTCGGACACAACTGAGCGACTGAACTGAACTGAACTGAATGGACAGGTGGTGATCTCAGCCTGCACTGCAGCACAACCATTACTGTGACCACTGGTGGAAACATTAATCCTTAGGGATTTGCTTTCTCCCTCCAATCCCTGGGATGGACATGCTGTTAATTGGTATAGGATACAACTGTGAGAGGTACCACCCATTTTTTCCACACCTTGGTTCCCATGCCCACATGTTCTAACTGTGAGAGGAGCTCCATATGGTAGTTCTTTGGTCCAGGCACACACCTCATCTTATAAGACAGCATCACTGCCTTATAGAGTGTTTCTCTTGGCTGGGGCCTTAGGTGGCCTCTCCATGGGATCTGAGTCCAACTATTTCAGAATAATAGCAAAACAAGGGAATCTTGTGAGCATTGGTTATTGCTTGCTACTTTGGCTGAAAAGAAAATTTTCTTTTTGCCAGGAGTGGGGGAGATAAGAAGGTTAAAAAGGGTCTAGAGTCTCATGTTTAAAAGTTACTAAATTTCTGGGTCAAGATGGCACAATAGAAGGGTGTGTGCTCATCTCCTCCTGTGAGAGAAACAAAATTGCAACTAGCTGTTGATTAACCATTGACAGAAGAACACTGGAACCCACCAAAAGAAGATACCCCACTTCCAAAGACAAAGAAACCACAGTGAGATGGTAGGAGGAGCAAAATCACAATGAAATCAAAGCCCATGAGACCCACAAACTGGAGAACCATAATACAAAAGAAGTCCTCCCACTGTTGTGAAGGTTCTGAACCCCATGCCAGGCTTCCCATCCTGGGGAACCGACAAAGGGACTGGGAATCCCCAGGTAATCTGACCTTGAAGTCCAGCTGGATTTGATTATAGAACTTCCACAGGACTGGGGCAAAGAGAGACTCCAGTATTGGAGGGCACAAACAATATCTTGCATGCACCAAAACCAAGAGTGAAACGAGCAGTGACCCCACTGGAAAGTGAACCAAAACTACCTGCCAGTGTCAGAGACTCTCCTGTGGAGGTGTGGGTTGGGAGGGGCTCAACAAAGGGACAGGGCCACTAGCAACAGCAGTTGGCATAAGTCATCTTGGAATTCACCATAAAACCTATCATCAGTAGTCAGTCATTTCAGTCGCTCAGTCTTGTCCAACTCCTTGCGACCCCATGAATCACAGCACGCCAGGCCTCCCTGTCCATCACCAACTCCCGGAGTTTATTGAAACTGATGTCCATCGAGTTGGTGATGCCACCCAGCCATCTCATATTCCATTGTCCCCTTCTCCTCCTGCTCCCAATTCCTCCCAGCGTCAGGGATTTTCCAATGAGTTAACTCCTCGCATGAGGTGGCCAAAGTATTGGAGTTTCAGCTTCAGCATCAGTCCTTCCAATGAACACCCAGGAATGATCTCCTTTAGGATGGATTCGTTGGATCTCTTTGCAGTCTAACGGACTTTCAAGAGTCTTCTAAACACCACAGTTCATTTTTTAAAAATTTTTTCCCATTTATTTTTTTAGTTGGAGGCTAATTACTTTACAATGTTGTAGTGATTTTTGCCATACATTGACATTAATCAGCCATGGATTTACATGTGTTCCCCATCCTGAACCCCCCTCCCACCTCCTTCCCCATCCCATCCCTCTGGGTCATCCCAGTGCACCAGGCCCGACCACTTCTCTCATGCATCCAACCTGGACTGGCGATCTGTTTCACAGTTGAGAATATACATGTTTCGATGCTGTTCTCTCAGATCATCCCACCCTCACCTTCTCCCATAGAATCCAAAAGTCTGTTCTGTACATCTGTGTCTCTTTTTCTGTCTTTCCTATAGGGTTATCATTACCATCTTTTTAAATTCCATATATATGCATTAGTATACTGGATTGGTCTTTATCTTTCTGGCTTACTTCACTCTGTATAATGGGCTCCAGTTTTATCCATCTCATTAGAACTGATTTAAATGTATTCTTTTTAATGGCTGAGTAATATTCCATTGTGTATATGTACCACAGCTTCCTTATCCATTCGTCTGCTGATGGGCATCTAGGTTGCTTCCATGTCCTGGCTATTATAAACAGTGCTGCGGTGAACATTGGGGTGCACGTGTCCCTTTCAGATCTGGTTTCCTTGGTGTGTATACATACCCAGGAGTGAGATTGCTGGGTCATATGGCAGTTCTATTTCCAGGTTTTTCAGGAATCTCCACACTGTTCTCCATAGCAGCTGTACTAGTTTGCATTCCCACCAACAGTGTAAGAGGGTTCCCTTTTCTCCACACCCTCTCCAGCATTTATTGTGTGTAGACTTTTGGATAGCAGCCATCCTGACTGGTGTGTAATGGTACCTTATTGAGGTTTTGATTTGCATTTCTCTGATAATGAGTGATGTTGAGCATCTTGTCATGTGTTTGTTAGCCATCTGTATGTCTTCTTTGGAGAAATGTCTGTTTAGTTCTTTGGCCCATTTTTTGATTGGGTCATTTGTTTTTCTGGAATTGAGCTGCAGGAGTTGCTTGTATATTTTTGAGATTAATCCTTTGTCTGTTTCTTCATTTGCTATTATTTTCTTCCTTTCTGAATACTGTCTTTTCTCCTTGCTTATAGTTTCCTTTGTAGTGCAAAAGCTTTTAAGTTTCATTAGGTCCTATTTGTTTATTTTTGCGTGTATTTCCAATATTCTGAGAGGTGGGTCATAGAGGATCCTGCTGTGATTTATGTCAGAGAGTGTTTTGCCTATGTTTTCCTCAAGGACTTTTATAGTTTCTGGTCTTACATTTAGATCTTTAATGCATTTTGAGCAACACCACAGTTTAAAAGCATCAATTCTTCAGCACTCAGCTTTCTTCACAGTCTAACTCTCACATTCATACATGACCACTGGGAAAACCATAGCCTTGACTAGATGGACCTCTGTTGGCAAAGTAATGTCTCTGCTTTTTAATATGCTATCTAGGTTGGTCATCACTTTCCTTATAAGGAGTAAGCATCTTTTAATTTCATGGATGCAATCACCATCTGCAGTGACTTTGGAGCCCAGAAAAATAAAGTCAGCCACTGTTTCCTCATGTATTTGCCATGAAGTGATGAGACCAGATGCCATGATCTTAGTTTTCTGAATGTTGAGCTTTAAGCCAACTTTTTCACTCTCCTCTTTCACTTTCATCAAGAGACTTTTTAGTTCTTCTTCACTTTCTGCCATAAGGGTGGTGTCATCTGCATATCTCAGGTTATTGATATTTCTCCCAGCAATTCTGATTCCAGCTTGTGCTTCTTCCAGCTCAGCGTTTCTCATGATGTACTCTGAATATAAGTTAAATAAGCAGGATGACAATGTACAGCCTTGACATACTGCTTTTCCTATTGGAACCAGTCTGTTATTCCATGTCCAGTTCTAACTGTTGCTTCCTGACCTGCATACAGGTTTCTCAAGAGGCAGGTCAGGTGGTATTCCCATCTCTTTCAGAATTTTCCACAGTTTATTGTGACCCACACAAATGTTTTGGCTTAGTCAATAAAGCAGAAATAGATGTTTTTCTGGAACTCTCTTGCTTTTTTGATGATCCAGTGGATGTTGGCAATTTGATCTCTGGTTACTCTGCCTTTTCTAAAACCAGCTTAAGCATCTGGAAGCCTATCATAGAGCCCAGTAGACCCCAGGGCTGTTTTGCCTCAGGGCAAATAACTAACAGAGAGGGAGTGCAATCCCACCCATCAGCAGATTATTGGACTAACACTTTACTGAGCACTTCCGTGCCCACCAGAGCAAGACCCAGTTTTTTCCTTTTAGTGCTTTAAATATAACCTGCCACTACCGTCTGGCCTGCAGAGTTTCTGCTGAAAGATCAGCTGTTAAGCGAATGGGGTTTCCCTTGTATGTTACTTATTGCTTGTCCCTTGCTGCTTTTAATATTTTTTTTTTCTTTCTGTTTAGTCTTTGTTACTTTCCTTAGTATGTGTCTTGGGGTGTTTCTCCTTCAGTTTATCCTGTATGGGACTCTTTCTGCCTCTTGGACTTGATTGACCATTTCCTTTTCCATGCTGGGGAAATTTTCAACTATAATCTCTTCAAAAATTTTCTCATACCCTTTCTTTATTTCTTCTTATTCTGCGACCCCTATAATTCAAATGTTGGAGCATTCGATATTGTCCCAGAGGTCTCTGAGACTATCCTCAGTTCTTTTCATTCTTTTTTCTTTATTCTGCTCTTCAGAAGTTATTTCCACCATTTTATCTTCCACATCACTGACTCGCTCTTCTGCTTCAGATATTCTGCTATTGATTCCTTCTAGACTATTTTTAACTTTGGTAGTTGTGTTGTTTGTCTCTGCATGTTTATTCTTTAATTCTTATAGGTCTTTGTTAATTGATTCTTGTATTTTCTGCATTTTGTTTTCAAGGTTTTTGATCATCTTTACTCTCATTATTCTAAATTCTTTTTCAAGGAGTTTACCTATTTCCTCTTCATTTGGACTTCTTTGTTTCTAGTTGGTTCCTTCATTTGTGTAGTATTTTTCTGCTTTTTCATTATTTTTTTTAACTGATTGTGTTTGAGTTCTCCTTTTTCCAGGCTTCAAAGTTGGATTCTTTCTTCCTTTTGGTTTCTGCTCTCCTAAGGTTGGCCCAGTGGCTTGTGTAAGCTTCTTATAAGGTGAGATTTGTGCTGATTTTGTTTGCTTATTTTTCCTCTGATGGGCAAGGCTGAGTGAGGTGGTAATTTTGTCTGCTGATGATTGTGTTTGTATTTTTTTTGTTTGTTGTTTAGATGAGGCTTCCTGCACAGGGTGCTACTGGTGGTTGGGTGATGCAGGGTCTTGTATTCAAGTGGTTTCCTTTGTGTGAGTTCTCACTATTAGATACTCTGTAGGGTTAGTTCTCTGGTAGTCTAGGGTCTTGGAGTCACTGCTGCCACTCCAAAGGCTCAAGGCTTGATCTCTTTTTTTGCTTTGAACTCCACTGATTGATAATAAAGTAACTTCAATAACAAAAAAGTAGAAACTGGTCTATCTTAGGAAAGGTTAAATGAGCCTACACTTGCAAAATAAAGAGTTGCAAGTATTATTAAAATTCTGAATATACCTAGTGCATCTGTCCTTCATTGTTCCACAGATGAAAAACGTGAGTGTAGAGGAAGGTGGGAAGCAAAGGCAAAGCAAGGCTAGGAGGTAACTCACTGCAGAAGAAATGTCTTCTCCAATTTTTGGTATTATTTTTTATTTCCATGAACTTGAATTTCCTTGGCCCTCATGGCTGAAAGAGTAATATAAAATGAAATATTTCTTTATTAAAAAGAACTCAACATCCAAGAAACTAAGATCATGGCATCTTGTCCTATCACTTCATTGCAAAAGATGGGGGGAAAATGGAAACAGTGACAGATTTTAATTTCTTGGACTTTAAGATCTCTGTGGATGGTGACTGCAGCCGTGAAATTAAGGCCCTTTCTCCTTGGAAGAAAAGCTAGAACAAATCTAGTTGGCATATTTAAAAACAGAGACGTCCCTTTGCCAACAAATGTCCTGACAGTCAAAGCTATTGCTTTTCCAGTAGTCATGCATAGATGTGAGTGTTGGATTATAAAGAAAGCTGTAGTAGTTCCCTACTATTTTTGTGCTGATATCGATTTCTCTTCTTATGTCTGTTCAGTTCAGGTCAGTTCAGTCTCGCCGTAGTGTCTGACTCTTTTTTTTTTTTTTTGTAATTATCTTTTTTTGGTCTGACTATTGATGACCTTGATGCTGGGAGGGATTGGGGGTAGGAGGAGAAGGGGACAACAGAGGATGAGATGGCTGATGGCATCACTGACTCAATGGACATGAGTTTTAGTAAACTCCTGGAGTTGGTGATGGACAGGGAGGCCTGGTGTGCTGCAGTTCATAGGGTCACAGAGACTCGGACACGACTAAGTGAACTGAATTGAACTGATTGATGATGAAAGCTGATAAACATTTTTCCTATTGTGATTAGGTCCTTTGGTCAAAGTTATGATTTTTCCGGTAGTCATGTATGGATGTGAGAGTTGGACCATAAAGATAGCTGAGTCACAAAGAATTGATGTTTTTGAACTGTGGTGTTGCAGAAAACTCTTGAGAATCCCTTGGACTGCATGGAGATCAAATCAGTCAATCCTAAAAGAAATCAGTCCTGAATATTCATTGGATGGACTGATGTTGAAGCTGAAGCTCCAATATTTTGGCCACCTGATGTGAAGAACTGACTCATTTGAAAAGACCCTGGTACTGGGAAAGATTGAAGTCAAGAGAAGGGGATGGCAGAGGATGAGATGGTTGGATTGCATGGACATGAGTTTGAGCAAGCTCTTGGTGTTGGTGATGGACAGGGAAGCCTGGCATGCTGCCGCCCATGGGGTCGCAAAGAGTCGGACATGACTGAGCAACTGAACTGAACTGGACTATTACTTGCTTAATACCATTGTATCATGATTCTGCTGTTGCTGCTGCTTAGTCGCTTCATTCATGTCTGACTCTGTACGATCCTATGGACGGCAGTGTGCCAGACTCCTCTGTTCATGGCATTCTCTAGGCAAGAGTTCTAGAGTGGTTTGCCATGCCCTCCTCCTGGGGTCTTCTCAACCCAGGTGTTGAACCCGAGTCTCCTGCATTGCAGGCAGATTCTTTACCACTGAGCCACCATGGAAGCTCTTGTATCATGATTAGTCAACAGTAAATGATAGAATTTGATATCACTAAATCAATCATTTAATAGAAAGACCTGCAATCACTTTTTTAAAATCCAGATGCTTATCAGAGTCATCTTAAATTTTTTGAAAAATAAAAATGCTCAGGTATTGCTCTTTTCCTGCTAAGCTCCAGATGTGTTTCTTATGAGCAATTATCTTGAAAACAACTGGATTTTATGAGGAATTTTTATTTTTATCTAGTTTATTTCACTTTTTATTTCATATTCAATGCTCCTCTTTCATTTAGTTTATTTTTTCCAATTTCTCTACTTCTTTTTTGTTTTTGTTCTTCCTCAAGCCTTTGTTCAGCTTAGTAGAAAAGCTTTAGCACACACACATATAAAAATAGTATGTATATTATAATATATATTTTAGAAAACATGAATTTTTTCCTAGCAGAAAAACTTATAACATTTTTATTCCACTTGTTTGGCTTAGTATGAATAGAATGATGGGTTACTAATTTATATTAAGTCAAAACTTTGATGCAGTTCCATGTATTTTGGCATCTTATATTAATGGTAAAAGATTAGAAAGTTTATTATCTTAGTGATTTAAAAAAATTGAGGCTTGAAACTTTTAATCCAATCCCGAGACTAGAAAGGAATATTATGTTGTAAAAAAAAAAAAAAAAGAGAGAAAAGAAACAGGAACATATGGTACACTATTATTAACTAAAGTATAGATTTTGCTCAAATTTCACAAAATTTTGTGCTAGTGCCCAATATTTGCTTTCATGCTTTATTCTAGATTTTACATTGTATTTAGTTGCATTGAGCAGCTTCAGTTGCATGCACCAATTTCTTTTTTATTCTGTTAGTAATATTTTCTAATTTTCTTGTTATGGCTTCTTAGATACATCCATCATATAAAAGTGGCCATTTAACTTTCAAATACATGGGGGTTTGAAAGTATCATTGACATTAATTTCACATTTTAATATTAATTTCTCATTTAAATGCTTTTTTCTCTGCAATCAGCTCTCTGTGTTTTTTTCAGTCTTCTAACATTACTGAGGCTTTCAATGACTAAATCAAAAATACCTCTTGGTAAATGTCACATTGCACTTGGAAATATGTGGGTTATTTTCAAGTTTATTTGGATATTGATTTTTAACATAATTGCACAGAGATAGAACAAACTCTGTATGATTTCCATACCTTTAGGTCATGAAACTTTTGCGCCGTTTCATTTCCCTAGATATGTTCCAGGTTTCACCTAGTTTATAGTCTATGGAAACTTCAATAGAATTTGTAGCCTATTGTTGTGTGAAAATTGTATAAATCTTAATTATGTTGAATTTGTTTATGGTGCCTTTCACATCTACTATTAATATATCCTTATACTTTTCTTTCTATTCATTCTATTAATTTTGAGAGTTTATTACTGAAACTCTAAAAATCTTAATTTACCTACTTAAAAAATAATTTTAATATATACTGGAGAGTGAAAGTGAAGTTGCTCTTTCATGTCTGACTCTTTGTGACCCCATGGAATGTAACTTACCACACTCCTCCATCCATGGGAATTTCCAGATAAGAGTACTGGAGTGGGTTGCCATTTCCTTCTCCAGAGGATCTTCCCGACCCAGGGATTAAACCCAGGTCTCCTGCATTGTAGGCAGATGCTTTACTGTCTGAGCCACCAGGGAAGCCTTATATACTGGAACTATATCTAAATTTGTTCTGTATTTTCCAAGTCTCCTGTAAATGTGTTATCATACTTCCATAATTTTAAAATATCAAAAAGAAAAAAAATGTCCTTACTACCATAAGCCATTCCTCTCAAGATTCCAATAACACTTTTTTTTAATTTTTTTTAATTTTTTTTATTAGTTGGAGGCTAATTACTTCACAACATTTCAGTGGGTTTTGTCATACATTGATATGAATCAGCCATAGATTTACACTTATTCCCCATCCCGATCCCCCCTCCCACCTCCCTCTCCACCCGATTCCTCTGGGTCTTCCCAGTGTACCAGGCCCGAGCACTTGTCTCATGCATCCCACCTGGGCTGGTGATCTGTTTCCAGCATAGATAGTAATACATGCTGTTCTTTGAAACACATTCCACCCTCGCCTTCTCCCACAGAGTCCAAAAGTCTGTTCTGTACATCTGTGGTCTCTTTTTCTGTTTTGCATATAGGGTTATCGTTACCATCTTTCTAAATTCCATATATATGTGTTAGTATACAGTATTGGTCTTTATCATTCTGGCTTACTTCACTCTGTATAATGGGCTCCAGTTTCATCCATCTCATTAGAACTGATTCAAATGAATTCTTTTTAATGGCTGAGTAATATTCCATGGTGTATATGTACCACAGCTTCCTTATCCATTCGTCTGCTGATGGGCATCTAGGTTGCTTCCATGTCCTGGCTATTATAAACAGTGCTGCGATGAACATTGGGGTGCACATGTTTCTTTCAGATCTGGCTTCCTTGGTTGTATGCCCAGTAGTGGGATTGCTGGGTCATATGGCAGTTCTATTTCCAGGTTTTTCAGGAATCTCCACACTGTTCTCCATAGCAGCTGTACTAGTTTGCATTCCCACCAACAGTGTAAGAGGGTTCCCTTTTCTCCACACCCTCTCCAGGATTTATTGCTTTAGACTTTGGATAGCAGCCATCCTGACTGGCGTGTAATGGTACCTCATTGTGGTTTTGATTTGCATTTCTCTGATAATGAGTGATGTTGAGCATCTTTTCATGTGTTTGTTAGCCATCTGTATGTCTTCTTTGGAGAAATGTCTGTTTAGATCTTTGGCCCATTTTGTGATTGGGTCATTTGTTTTTCTGGAATTGAGCTGCAGGAGTTGCTTGTATATTTTTGAGATTAATCCTTTGTCTGTTTCTTCATTTGCTATTATTTTCTCCCAATCTGAGGGCTGTCTTTTCACCTTGCTTATAGTTTCCTTTGTTGTGCAAAAGCTTTTAAGTTTCATTAGGTCCCATTTGTTTATTTTTGCTTTTATTTCCAATATTCTGGGAGGTGGGTCATAGAGGATCCTGCTGTGATTTATGTCGGAGAGTGTTTTGCCTATGTTCTCCTCTAGGAGTTTTATAGTTTCTGGTCTTACATTTAGATCTTTAATCCATTTTGAGTTTATTTTTGTGTATGGTGTTAGAAAGTGTTCTAGTTTCATTCTTTTACAAGTGGTTGACCAGTTTTCCCAGCACCACTTGTTAAAGAGGTTGTTTTTTTCCATTGTATATCCTTGCCTCCTTTGTCGAAGATAAGGTGTCCTAGGTTTGTGGATTTATCTCTGGGCTTTCTATTCTGTTCCATTGATCTATATTTCTGTCTTTGTGCCAGTACCATACTGTCTTGAAGACTGTGGCTTTGTAGTATAGTCTGAAGTCAGGCAGGTTGATTCCTCCAGTTCCATTCTTCTTTCTCAAGATTGCTTTGGCTATTCGAGGTTTTTTGTATTTCCATACAAATTGTGAAATTATTTGTTCTAGTTCTGTGAATAATACCGTTGGTAGCTTGATAGGGATTGCATTGACTCTATAGATTGCTTTGGGTAGTATAGTCATTTTCACAATATTGATTCTTCCAATCCATGAACACGGTATATTTCTCCATCTATTTGTGTCCTCTTTGATTTCTTTCATCAGTGTTTTATAGTTTTCTATGTATAGGTCTTTTTTTTTTTTTTTTTAGGTAGATATACTCCTAAGTATTTCATTCTTTTTGTTGCAATGGTGAATGGTATTGTTTCCTTAATTTCTCCTTCTGTTTTCTCGTTGTTAGTGTATAGGAATGCAAGGGATTTCTGTGTGTTAATTTTATATCCTGAAACTTTACTATATTCATTGATTAGCTGTAGTAATTTTCTGGTAGAGTCTTTAGGGTTTTCTATGTAGAGGATCATGCCATCTGCAAACAGTGAGAGTTTCACTTCTTCTTTTCCTATCTGGATTCCTTTTGTTTCTTTTTCTTCTCTGATTGTGGTGGCCAACACTTCCAAAACTATGTTGAATAGTAGTGGTGAGAGTGGGCACCCTTGTCTTCTTCCTGATTTCAGGGGAAATGCTTTCAATTTTTCACCATTGAGGGTAATGCTTGCTGTGGGTTTGTCATATATAGCTTTTATTATGTTGAAGTATGTTCCTTCTATTCCTGCTTTCTGGAGAATTTTAATCATAAATGGATATTGAATTTTGTCAAAGGCTTTATCTGCATCTATTGAGATAATCATATGGTTTTTATCTTTCAGTTTGTTAATGTGGTGTATCACATTGATTGATTTGTGGATATTAAAGAATCCTTGCATTCCTGGGATAAAGCCCACTTGGTCATGATGTATGATCTTTTTAATATATTGTTGGATTCTGTTTGCTAGAATTTTGTTAAGGATTTTTGCATCTATGTTCATCAGTGATATTGGCCTGTAGTTTTCTTTTTTTGTGGCATCTTTGTCTGGTTTTGGAATTAGGGTGATGGTGGCCTCACAGAATGAGTTTGGATATTTATCCCCTTCTGCAATTTTCTGGAGGAGTTTGAGTAAGATAGGTGTTAGCCCCTCTCTAAATTTTTGGTAGAATTCAGCTGTGAAGCCTTCTGTTCCTGGGCTTTTGTTTGCTGGAAGATTTCTGATTACAGTTTCGATTTCCATGCTTGTGATGTGTCTGTTAAGATCTTCTATTTCTTCCTGGTTCATTTTTGGAAAGTTATACTTTTCTAAGAACTTGTTCATTTCTTCCAAGTTGTCCATTTTATTGGCATAGAGCCACTGGTAGTAATCTCTTATGATCCTTTGTATTTCAGTGTTGTCTGTTGTGATCTCTCCATTTTCATTTCTAATTTTGTTAACTTGGTTCTTCTTCCTTTGTTTCTTAATGAGTCTTGCTAATGGTTTGTCAGTTTTGTTTATCTTTTAAAAAGCCAGCTTTTAGCTTTGTTGATTTTTGCTATGGTCTCTTTAGTTTCTTTTGCATTTATTTCTGCCCTAATTTTTAAGATTTCTTTCCTTCTACTAACCCTGGGGTTCGTCATTTCTTCCTTCTCTAGTTGCTTTAGGTGTCGAGTTAGGTTATTTGTTTGACTTTTTTCTTGTTTCTTGAGGTAAGCCTCTAATGCCATGAACCTTCCCCTTAGCACTGCTTTTACAGTGTCCCATAGGTTTTGGGTTGTTGTGTTTTCATTTTCATTCATTTCTATGCATATTTTGACTTCTTCTATGATTTGTTGGTTATTCAGAAGTGTGTTATTTAGCCTCCATATGTTTGAAGTTTTAATAGTTTTTTTTCCCTGCAATTGAGATCTAATCTTACTGCACTGTGGTCAGAAAAGATGACTGGAATGATTTCAATTTTTTTGAATTTACCAAGGCTAGATTTATGGCCCAGGATGTGATCTATTCTGGAGAAGGTTCCATGTGCACTTGAGAAAAAGGTGAAGTTGATTGTTTTGGGGTGAAATGTCCTATAGATATCAATTAGGTGTAGCTGGTCCATTGTGTCATTTAAAGTTTGTGTTTCTTTGTTAATTTTCTGTTTCATTGATCTATCCATAGTTGTGAGTGGGGTACTAAAGTCTCCCACTATTACTGTGTTATTGTTAATTTCCCCTTTCATACTCGTTAGCGTTTGCCTTACATATTGCGGTGCTCCTATGTTGGGTGCATATATATTTATAATTGTTATATCTTCTTCTTGGATTGATGCTTAGAGCATTATGTAGTGTCCTTTGTCTCTTTTCACAGCCTTTATTTTAAAGTCTATTTTATCTGATATGAGTATTGGTCCTCCTGCTTTCTTTTGGTCTCCGTTTGCGTGAAATATTTTTTTCCAGCCCTTCACTTTCAGGCTGTATGTGTCCCTTATTTTAAGGTGTGTCTCTTGTAGACAGCATATATAGGGGTCTTGTTTTTGTATGTATTCAGCCAGTCTTTGTCTTTTGGTTGGGGCATTCAACCCATTTACATTTAAGGTAATTATTGATAGGTATGGTCCCGTTGCCATTTACTTTTTGTTTTGGGTTCGTGTTTATACACCCTTTCTGTGTTTCCTGTCTAGAAAAGATCCTTTAGCATTTGTTGTAGAGCTGGATTGGTGGTGCTGAATTCTCTCAGCTTTTGCTTGTCTGTAAAGCTTTTGAATTCTCCTTCATATCTGAATGATATCTTTGCTGGGTACAGTAATCTGGGTTGTAGGTTATTCTCTTTCATTACTTGAAGTATGTCCTGCCATCCCATTCTGGCCTGAAGAGTTTCTATTGATAGATCAGCTGTTATCCTTATGGGAATCCCTTTGTGTGTTATTTGTTGTTTCTCCCTTGCTGCTTTTAATATTTCATCTTTGTGTTTGATCTTTGTTAATTTGATTAATATGTTTCTTGGGGTGTTTTGCTTTGGGTTTATCCTGTTTGGGACTCTCTGGGTTTCTTGGACCTGTGTAACTATTTCCTTCCCCATTTTGGGGAAGTTTTCAGCTATTATCTCCTCGAGTATTTTCTTATGGCCTTTCTTTTGGTCTTCTTCTTCTGGGACTCCTATGATTCAAATGTTGGGGAGTTTCACATTGTCCCAGAGGTCCCTGAGGTTGTCCTCATTTCTTTTGATTCTTTTTTCTTTTTTCCTCTCTGCTTCATTTATTCCCAGCATTTTATCTTCTACCTCACTTATCCTATCTTCTGCCTCCTTTATTCTACTGTTGGTTCCCTCCAGAGTGTTTTTGATCTCATTTATTGCATTATTCATTTTTAATTGACTCTTTTTTGTTTCTTCTAGGTCCTTGTTAAACATTTCTTGCATCTTCTCAATCTTTGTCTCCAGGTTATTTATTTGTAACTCCATTTTGTTTTCAAGATTTTGGATCATTTTTATTATCATTATTCTAAATTCTCTTCCAGGTAGATTCCCTATCTCCTCCTCTTTTGTTTGACTTGCTGGGCATTTTTCGTGTCCCTTTACCTGTTGGGTATTTCTCTGCCTTTTCATCTTGTTTAGATTGCTGTGTCTGGAGTGGGCTTTCTATATTCTGGTGGTCTGTGGTTCCTTTTTATTGTGGAGGTTTCTCCCAGTGGGTGGGGTTTGACAATTGATTTGTCAAGGTTTATTGGTTAGGGAAGCTTGCATCGGTGTTCTGGTCTATGGAACTGGATTTCATCTCTCTGGAGTTCAGTGGAGTGTCCAGTAGTGAGTTTTGAGATGGGTCTATGTGTCAGGTGTGACTTTGGGCAGCCTGTATGTTTATGCTCAGGGCTATGTTCCTGCGTTGCTGGAGAATTTGCGTGATATGTCTTGCTCTGGAACTTATTGGCTCTTGGGTGGTGGTTGGTTTCAGTGTAGGTATGGAGGCTTTTGGATGATCTCTTATTACTTAATGTTCCCTGTAGTCAGGAGTTCTCTGGTGTTCTTAGGTTTGGGGTTAAGTCTCCTGCCTCTGGCTTTCATTCTTATTCTTCTAGTAGCCTCAAGGCTTCTCCAACTATACAGCACTGATAATAAAACTTCTAGGTTAATGGTGAAAAGATTCTCCACAGTGAGGGACACCCAGAGAGGTTCACAGAGTTACATGAAGAAGAGGAGAGGGAGGAGGGAGATAGAGATGAGCAGGAGGAAGGAGATAGAGATGGGCAGGAGGAGAAAAATGGGGACTCAGGAGGAGAGAGACAGATCTATGTAGTACTCTGTTCCCTAAGTGTTATCTGTAGCCCAGAACACCCACAGTGATTCACAGAATTGGATTGAGAAGAGAAGGCAAAGGGAGGAAATAGAGGTGATCTGGTGGAGAAAAAGGTGAGTCAAAAGGGGGAAAGAGTAATCATCACACTCCTGAGTTAAAATGGGTACTGAATATTGGATTCTTAAATGTCCAAAATTGATATCAAATACTGAAAAACAAAGATTTAAAATCTAGAGTACAGGTTAGACTCTTAAAAATACAATATTAAAAACAAAAACACAAAAAAATTAAGAAATATTTATGAAGTTTGCTTTAAAAATAGGGTCTTACAGAAGTACAGAACAGACTTTTGAACTCTGTGGGAGACGGAGAGGGTGGGATGTTTCGAAAGAACAGCATGTATATTATCTATAGTGAAACAGATAACCAGCCCACGTGGGATGCAGGAGACAAGTGCTCGGGCCTGATGCACTGGTAAGACCCAGAGGAATCAGGTGGAAAGGGAGGTGGGAGGGGGGATCAGGATGGGGAATACATGAAACTCCATGACTGATTCATGTCAATGTATGACAAAACCCACTGAAATGTTGTGAAGTAATTAGCCTCCAACTAATTAAAAAAAAAAAGTTAAAAAGTTAAAAATAGGGTCTTTTTTTTTTGCAAGGTTATAGTGAAGTGAAAATGAAAATTAAGGAGTAATAGAGGAGTAATAGAGGACTTTAAAAGAAAATAAAAGAAAAAAAGAAAAAAATTTAATTAATAAAATAATAAAAATATATGAGAATGAAAATGAAAACTAAGGCATAATAGAGGAGCAATAGAGGACTTTAAAAGAAAATAAATGAAAAAACAAGGAAGAAAAGGAAAAAAATTTAAATTAAAAAGTAGTAAAAATATATGAAAATGGACATTAAGGAGGAATAGAGGAGTAATAGGGAATTTTAAAAGAAAAAAAAGAAAAAGAAATTTAAAAAAAGAAAAAAAATTTTAAATTAAAAAAATAGTGAAAATATATCTAGGGATTTATCTGGAGCTGTTGCGGGCAGTGGGGGTTAGGTTCAGTTTCAGATAGTTCCTTGTTCCAGCTTACACTTCTTTATATCTATAGACCCCTTCCAGTGTAGTCGGTGTTAACTACAGGGATTTTAATCTGTTGCACCGTTCACTTCTGAAGCAGTTCCCTTTGTTTATTTGTCTTCTTTTTGCTGGTCTCTTCAGTGTCTAATTTCCGCCCTGACACAAGTAGGTGGATGTGGTCTCTTGTTTAGGTTCGCTTGTTCAGTCGTGCTGTGGGGAGGGAGGGGCACTGCAGACAAATATCACTGGCCTGTGTGGGGTGCACTAGCAGTGTTCTGGCCACATCAGGTTTGCCCCCGCTCATGGCACGTGTGCTACACTGCTCAGGCTCCAGGCTGCTCTACAGGGAGTGGGCCCTGAGTTGCGGGCAGTTCCAGTTTTCGGGTACTCCACAAAAGTGCAGACTTGGTTGGGCCTACGTTTTTTGCCTTCCCCAGCCCGAGTAGCTCAGGTAGCCAGGAGCTTGACGAGTGCACTCTCCCCGGGTGTGGTGTGCCTTATCCCCTCTGTGGTCCCAGCCTCAGTTTCTGCATGCGCTGGTTGGGTGCGCCTTGTGTCTGTTCTGGGGAGCTGGTCTCTAGCCGCGACCCTCCCGGCAGATGTCAACCATCCAGAATCTCAGGAAGTCTTTGGTTAGAAACTGGGAGCCTGTTTGCAGTTTGGTAGGGGATGCCGTCTCTGGGGCCGAGTTTGCCCCTTTCCCCTCTCCCCTGCCTCCTGCCTCCAGCAGGGGATGAGCTAGTCTGCTGCTGGCTAGCTCTTCTCTGGAATTGCTCAGTCTTTCTTTTGTTCCTAAACAATGCCACCTGCTCCTCTCCGTTCAGCCCCCACTTGCTGGTGGTGGATGCGAGCGTCTGGGGTACTTTTCTGCTGGGAGTTGCTTTTAGGCATGTAATCTGTGGGTTTTATTTATTTTCCCTCCCTGTTAGGTTGCCCTCTGAGATTCAAAAACTTCCCCCAGACCCACCCGTGAGAGGGTTTCCTGGTGTTTGGAAACTTCCTCTATTACGACTCCGTTCCTGGGACGGGTCTCCATCCCTAGCTCTTTTGTCTCTCTTTTTATCTTTAATATTTTGTCCTACCTCCTTTCGAAGTTGATGGGCTCCTTTTCTGGGCACCTGATGTCCTCTGCTATCGATCAAAAGTTGTTTTGTGCAGTTTGCTCAGCGTTCAAATGTCCTTTCGATGAATTTGTAGGGGAGAAAGTGGTCTCCCCATCCTATTCTTCAGCCATCTTAGCTCCTCCCTCAAATTAACCATTTTTAAATGAAAAATTTAGTGGTATTCAGTACACTCAGAAGCTTCGCTGATAGCTCAGTTGGTGAAGAATCCACGTGCATTGCAGGAGACCCTGGTTCCATTCCTTGGTTGGGAAGATCTGCTGGAGAAGGGATAAGTTAGCCACTCCAGTATTCTTGGGCTTTCCTTGTGGCTCAGCTGGTAAAGAATCTGCCTGAAATGCAGGAGACCTGGGTTTGACCTCTGGTTTGGGAAAATCCCATGAAGAAGGGAAAGGCTACCCACTCCAGTATTCTGGCCTGGAGAATTCCATGGACTGTATAGTCCATGGGGCCGCAAAGAATCAGACATGACTGAGCAACATTCACTTTCACTTTCAGTACACTCACAAATAACCTGCAACCACCAGCTCTATCAAACTCATAATCAAATTTATCACCCCAACAGAAAATCCATACCCATTAGGTAGTCACTCTCCATTTCCTCCTGTTTTAACCCCCTGGTAACCTAGTTAGCAGCACTAATCTGCCTTTTATCTTCATGAATTCGCCTATTCTGGATAGTTCATACAAATGGACTCATACAACATGTGGCTTTTTTTTCTGACTTCTTTCACTTAATGTAATGTTTTTAGGTTCATTCACCTTGTAGCAAGTACCGGTATGTCATTCCTTTGATGACTAAATGATATTCCATTTTATGAATCTATCACATTTGTTTATCCATTCATGCATTGAGGGAACTTTGAGTTGTTTTCATCTTTTGCTTATTATGAATAGTGCTGCTCTAAACATTCATGTTCAAGTATTTTTTTGAGAACCTATTTGTAACACTTTTGGAAGAGCATGATCATATGATAACTCCTTATTTGACTTTGTGAGAAACTCCCAAATTTTCTCCACAATGGCTCCACCATTTGACATATCCAAAAGCAATATAATAGGATCCCACTTATTTCACATCCTCATCAACAATATTTTCTGCTCCCTCCCTCCCATTCTCCTTCCTTCTTTCTTCCATTTATTCTTTCTCACTTTTCCCCTTCTCTCTTCCTTTCCCTCCTTCCTTTTTTATTTTCTCCTTTCTTTCTTCCTTCCTTCAATTTTCTTCTTTCATCCTTCATTCCTTTACCCCTTCCTCTCCCTGCCTCTCTCTTTCCCCTTCTCCCCCCCGTCCCCCTCTGTCTCTCTGATTATAGCCATATTAAGAGAGTGTGAAGTCATATCTCATTGTGATTTTGATTTACATTTTCCTAACGACTAAGAATTTTGCTCTTCTTTTCATGTGCTTGTTGACTACTTGTGTATCTTCTTTGGAGAAATATCTTGAGTTGTTTTAAGAGCTGTTTATATGTTACAACTACTAAACATATATGTCTAGAGTAATCAGATATTTGATTATCCAATACTTTCAAATATATGATTTTTAAATATTTTCTCCCAGTGTTGGTTACCTTTTCCACTTTCTTGATAATGTTTTTGGAGTGAAAAAGTTTTTAGTTTGATAAAGTTCAGTTTACCTACTATTTTCTCCTTTGGTTGCTCATGCTTTTGCTGTCAAGTTTAAGAAGACTATCAAGTCTACAGTCATTAAGATTTTCTCCTGTTTTCTTCTAAGCACTTTATATTTTTAGCTTTTATGTTTAGATCTTAGTTCCTTTCTAGTTAATTTCTTACATGGTGTGAGGTAGGGGTCCAGATTCATTCTTTTGCATGTATATATTCACTATCACTTATTGAAGAGAGTATTCTTTCCCTATTGAATGTTCTTTACACTACTCTTGAAAGTCAGTTGATCACTGATGGATGTGTTCCTTTAAGAATCCAGAGAATCAGAACTCTCAATTCTATTCCTTTGTTCTACGTGTCTAACCATATGCCTGTACCATAAAATTCTGTCTTGTGACATACTGTTTTGATTGTTGTAGCTTTATAGTGAGTTTTGAAATTGAGAAGTGTGAGTTCTTCAATGTTGTTCTTCTCTTCCAAGATTATTTTAGCTATAATGAGCCCTTTAAAATTCCATACAAATTTGAGGATCTCCACTTACAATTATGGGGGAGGAAAAAGCTAATGGGAATTTGATAGTGATTGCATTGAACACTGTAGATCAATAGATAGTGTTGATATTTTAACAATTTAAGTCACCTTTCAGCAATGTTTTGTAGTTTTCAATGCCTAAGTCTTACACCTCCTTGGTTAAACTTACTCCTGAGTATTCATTCTGTTGAACGTCATCACATATGGAATTATTTCCTTAATATTCTTCTTGAATTGTTTATTACAGGCATATAAAAACAGAACTGATTTTTGTGTGATGTTCTTGTACATCACAACTTTGCTGAAGTTGTTAGCTCTAGTAGCTTTCTTGTAAATTCTTTAGGGCTTTCTATAATAAAAGATCATGTCACAATCAAATTTAGATAACTTATTTCTTTTTCCTGCTTAATTGCTCTAGCTAGAACTTCCACTACAGTGTTAATAGCAGAGGTAGAAATGGGCTTGTTTCTGATCTTTATGATTGTAGTTGTACCTTTGTTGTTGTTCAGTCACTCATTCATGTCCAGCTCTTTGTGACCCCATGGACTGCAGCACACCAGGCTTCTCTGTCCTTCACCAACTCCCAGAGCTTGCTTAAACTCATGTCCATCAAGTCGGTGATGCCATCCAACCATCTCATCCTCTGTCATCCCCTTCTTTTCCGGCCTTCAGTCTTTCCTAGCATCAGGGTCTTTTCCAATGAGTCAGCTCTTTGCATCAGTGGCCAAAGTATTGAAGCTTCAACTTCAGCTTCAACATCAGTCCTGGGCTTCCCTGGTGGCTCAGATGGTAAAAAATCTGCCTGAAATGCTGGAGACCTGGGTTCAATCCCTCATTCAGGAAGATCCCCTGGAGAAGGAAATGGTTACCCACTCCAGTATTCTTGCCAAGAGAATTCCATGGATAGAGGAGCCTGACAGGCTACAGTCCATCGGGTCACAAAGAATTGGGCATGACTAAGCAGCTAACATTTGCTGCAAATGCCCTTAATCATGTTGAGGAAGTTCCCTCCTATTCCCAGTTTTCTGGGTATTCTTGTCATGAAAAGCTGTTGGATTTTGCGAAATGCCTTTGTGTGTGTGTGTGTGTGTGTGTGTGTGTGTATGAGTTGAGATGATAATTTACTTTCCCCTTTTTTTCTATTAATGTGATGCATTGCCTTGATTTTCTTTTATTGAACCACCCTTACAATCTTGGGATAAATGCCAAATGGTGGTGGTTTGTAATCCTTTTAATATGCTGTTAGAGCTGATTAACTTGTATTTTTAAAATTAATTAATTTATTTTAATTGGAAACTAATTACTTTACAATATTCTAGTGGTTTGAGGATTTTTGTATTTGTATTCGTAAAGGATATTGGTCTGTACTTTTCTTGAATTTTTTTGTCTGGTTTTTGTTTAGTGGTAATGTTGAGCTCATGGAATGTGTTGGAAAGCATACTTCTCCTCTTCTATTCTTGGGAAGGTTTGAAAAGAATTGGTGCTAATTCTTCTTTAAATATTTGATAGGCTATACCAGGGATGTCTTGGGCATTTTTGGTTGGGAAGATTTTAATTACTGATTTATTTTCTCTACTTTTATAGTCCATTAAATTTTCTATATTGTTATTCTGGTAATCTTTTCATTTCATCTAGGTTGGTCAATTTGTTACCATATAATTTTCATGGGGTCACAAAGAGTTGGACATGACTGAGTGACTGAACTGAACTGAATTGAATTTTCATAACATTATCTTATAATCCTTTTCATTTTGCTAAATTCTGTTTTAATGCCACCTCTTTTCATTTCAAGTTTTAATTATTTACTTCTGATCTCTCTTTTTTATTAGTCAGTCTAGGTAAAGTTTTGTCAATTCTATTGATCTTTTTGAAGAGCTATTTTTGGTTTCATTGATTATTTTATTTTTTCTAATCTATAGTTCATTTATCTCCACTCTAGTCATTATTATTTCCTTCCTTCTTCTAGCTTTGTGATTAGTTTGCTCTTCTTTTTTGTTGCTCTGTGAGGTGTAATATTAGGTGACTGGTTGATATCTCTTTAAAATAAAGACACATATTCTGCTTTAAATTTCCCTCTGAGTTCTGCTTTCACTGCATCCCATATATTTTGGTATGTTGTGTTCTCACTTCAACTGTTTAAATAATTTTCTAATTTCCCTTGTGGTTTGCACTTTGACCCATTGGTTGCTTAAGAGTGTGATGTTTGGGTGCTTAATCACTCAGTTGTGTACAATTCTTTGAGACCCCATGGATTGTAGCCCACCAGACTCCTCTGTCCACAGAATTTTTCAAGCAAGAATACTTTAATGGGTTGCTATTTCATACTGCAGGATTTTTCCCAAACCAGGGATTGAACCTGATGTTTAATTTCCATATATATTTTAATGTTTTCTTTATGATATTGATTTCTCATTTCATTCCATTCTATTAAGATAATGTGCATAATTTTAGTCTTTGCAAAAGTGTTGAGACTCTTTTTGTGATCTAACATAAGTTCTGTCCAAGATAGTGTTCCATGTACATATAAGATCTTCTGACTGCATGAGCTATACATTATTGAAAATGGTGTTTTAATGTCACCAACATTTTTGTAAAATTGCTGATTTCTTCCTTCAATTCTGTCAATGTTTCCTTTATGTATTTTGTGGCTTTCTTGATTCAGGGACTATGCTTATCATTGTTTTATCTTCTGGAGGAAATTAACTTTTATCAATATATAATGAACATTTCTATGTCTTGTAATAATTTTTCACTAGTTTTTTTTTTTTTTTTTTTAATTGCTATTACACTCCAATCTCTCCTTTGGTTTCTTATTACATGGAATCTCTTGTTCCATCCTTTTATTTCCAACCAATTTGTGGCTTTCAACTGAAAGTGACTCTCATGTAAGCATCATATATTTGAACAACCCACCCCCTCAAGGCAATCTGTCTTTTAGTGACCATTTAAAGTGATAATGATTTCGAGGGAATCACTTTTACCATTTTGCTACTTGTTTATGCTTTCTATATGTCTGATATCTTTATCATGTGTCAACTCCTGTAGTAGAGTGTTCTATTTGTTTAAATGATATTTATTTTTTTTACCACTTTATTCTGCTTTCATTTTCTTTCTGGATTTATTTTAGTTAATTTTTTTAGTTGTTCCCGTGAGGATGACAGGTAACATCCTAAATTGGTAACACTCTTGTCTACAAACCTTCCCCTGTGTATCTCCACCCTCTGTATGTTGATCTTGTCCCAAATTACATCTTTGTATTAATATATGGTGTATCCATTATTATGAATTAATAATTATTTTTGTTTTACATTTCTCTTTCAAATCATATGGGAATCAAAAAGTGGAGTAACAAACCAAAAAAGAATGATTCCATTCTATTTCTTCTTCTTGTCAGTCACTCAGTTCAGTTCAGTTCAGTTGCTCAGTCGTGTCTGACTCTTTGAGACCCCATGAATCACAGCACTCCAGGCCTCCCTGTCCATCACAAACTCCTGGAATTTACCCAAACTCATGTCCATTAAGTCGGTGATGCCATCCAGCCATCTCATCCTCTGTCGTCCCTTCTCCTCCTGCCCCCAATCCCTCCCAGCATCAGGGTCTTTTCCAATGAGTCAACTCTTCGCATGAGGTGGCCAAGTTTTGAAGTTTCAGCTTCAGCAATCAGTCCTTCCAAGAACCCACAGGACTGATTCCTTTGGGATGGACTGGTTTGGATCTCCTTGCAGTCCAAGGGCTCTCAAGAGTCTTCTCCAACACCACAGTTCAAAAGCTATCAATTTTCGCCTCAGCCTTTCTCACAGTCAACTCTCACATCCATACATGACACGTGAAAAAAAAAAAAAACTTTAGCCGAAACTGAAGTTGTGTCATTCTTTGTGATCAAGTGGAACTGTAACACATCTTAGTCCCTCTGTTTCCCACTATCTCCAGAGTTTTCATGACCACTGGAAAAACTATAGCACTAAGTTGTGTCAAATTCTTTGTGATCAAGTGGACTGTAACACACTAGGCTCCTCTGTTCTCCACTATCTCCCAGAGTTTTCATGACCACTGGGAAAACTATAGCACTAAGTTGTGTCAAATTCTTTGCGATCAAGTGGACTGTAACACACTAGGCTCCTCTGTTCTCCACTATCTCCCAGAGTTTTCTCAAATTCATGTCCATTGAGTGTGGGATGCTTTCTAACCATCTCATCCTCTGCTGTCCCCTTCCCCAATTGCCTTCAATCATTCCCAGCATCTTTTCCAATGAGTCGGCTCTTCAGATTATCAGGTCGCTTAATTATCAGTGCTTCAGCTTCAGCAACAGTCCTTCCAATGAATATTCAGCGCTGATTTCCTTTAAGACTGATTTGATCTCCTTGCATTCCAAAGGACTCTCAAGAGTCTTCTCCAGCACCACAATTTGAAGGCATAAATTCTTGGGTGTTCAGCCTTCTTTGGGCTTCCCGGATGGCTCAATGGGTAAAGAAACCACCTACCAATGCAGGAAATATAAGAGACATGGGTTCAATCCCTGGGTTGGGAAGATGCCCTAGAGGAGGCCATGGCAATCCTTTCCAATATTCTTGCCTGGAGAATCTGTGTGGACAGAGGAGCCTGGTGGGCTACAAGCCAAGGGATCACAAACAGTCAGACACAATTGAAGCGACTTAGCATGTATGCACAACCTTCTATATGTTTCAAAATTCACATCCCTACATGACTAATGGAAACATCATAGATTTCACTACACAGGCTTTTGTCAGCAAAGCTATATCTCTGTTTTTAAAGAATTGTCTATATTTGTCATAGCTTTCCTTTCAAGGAGCAAGTGTCTTTTAATTTCATGGCTACAGTCACCATCCACAGTGATTTTGGAGTCCAAGAAAATAAAATCTGTCACTGCTTCCACTTTTCCCCCTGCTATTTGCCATGAAGTGATGGGCCTGGATGCCTTGATTCTAAAATGCTGAATGTTGAGTATCAAGTCAAATTTCTAACTCTCCACTTTCACCATTATCAAGAGATTCTTTAGTTCCTCTTCCCTTTCTGGCATTATAGAGGTATCATCTGCATATCTGAGGTTGTTTATATTTCTCCTGGCAATCTTGATTCCATTTTGTGATTCACCCAGCCAGCATTTTTCATGATGTACTCTGTTCAGTTCAGTCACTCAGTCATGTCCGACTCTCTGTGACCCCATGGACAGCAGTATGCCAGGCTTCCCTGTCCATCACTAACACCCAGAGCTTGCTCAAACTCATGCCCATCAAGTTGGTGATGCCATCTAACCATTTCATGCTCTGTCATCCCCTTCTCCTCCTGCCTTCAATCTTTCCCAGCATCAGAGTCTTTTCCAATGTATCAGTTCTTCTTATCAGGTGGCCAAAGTATTAGAGCTTCAGCATCAGTCCTTCCAATGAATATTCAGGACTGATTTCCCTTAAGATTGACTGGTTTATCTCCTTGCAGTCCAAAGTATTCTAAACAGTCTTCTCCAAAACCACAGTTCAAAAGCATCAATTCTTTGGTGCTCAGCTTTCTTTATGGCCCAGCTCACATTCATACATGACTACTGGAAAAACCATAGCTTTGACTACACAGACCTTTGTCGGCAAGGTAATGTCTCAGCTTTTTAATATGCTGTCTAGATTGGTCATAGCTTTTCTTCCAAGGAGCAAGCGTCTTTTAATTTCATGGCTGTGGACATCATCTGCAGTGATTTTGGAGCCAAAAAAGTTGTAACTGTTTCCATTGTTTCCCCAACTATTTGCCATGAAGTGACGGGACTGGATTCCATGATCTTAGTTTTCTCAATGTTGAGTGTTAGGCCAGTTTTTTCACTCTCCTGTTTCACTTTAATCAAGAGGCTCTTTATTTCCTCTTTGCTGAGTTTGTCGATATTTCTCCCAACAATCTTGATTCCAGCTTGTGCTTCATCCAACCCAGCATGATGTACTTCATCTAGCCTGCCATTATTTCGCATGATGTCCTCTGCATGTAAGTTAAATAAGCTGGGTGACAGTATACAGCCTTGATGTAGTCCTTTCCCAATTTGGAACCAGTCTGTTGTTTCATGTCTGGTTCTAACGGCTGCTTCTTGACCTGCATATAGATTTCTCAGATGACTTGTAATGTGGTCTGGTATTCCTATCTCTTGAAGAATTTTCCACAGTTTGCTGCCATCCACACAGTCAAAGGCTTTAGCATAGTCAATGAAGCAGAATAGATATTTTTCTGGAATTCTCTTGCTTTTACTATGATCCAATGGATGTTGGCAATTTGATCTCTGGTTCCTCTGCCTTTTCTAAATCCAGAATGAACATCTGGAAGTTCTTGGTTCATGTACTCTTGAAGTCCAGCTTGGAGAATTTTGAGCATTACTTTGCTAGCATGTGAGATGAGTGCAATTGTGTGATAGCTTGAACATTCTTTGGCATTGCCTTTCTTGGAGATTGGAATGAAAACAGACCTTTTCTAGTCCTGTGGCCACTGCTGAGTTTTCCAAATTTGCTGGCATATTGAATGCAGCACTTTCACAGCATCATCTTGCAGAATGACAATATTCAGCCTTGTCGTACTTCTTTCCCAATTTTGAACCAGTTCCTTGTTCCATGTCCAGTTCTAACTGTTGCTTCTTGACCCACATACAGTTTTCTCAGGAGACAGATAAGGTGGTCTGCTACTCCTATCTCTTTAAGAATTTTCCACAGTTCACTGTGATCCACATAGTCAAAGGCTTTAGCATCGTCAATGAAGTTGAAGCAGAAGTTTTTCTGGAACTCCCTTACTTTCTCCATGATACAACGAATGTTGGCAATTTGATCTCTGGTTCCTCTGCCTCTTCAAACATCACTTGTCCATCTGAAAGTTTTCAGTTCATGTATTACTGAAGCCTAGTTTGATGGATTTTGACCATAACCTTGCAAGCATGTGAAATAAGCACAACTGTACAGTAGATGAAACATTCTTGGCACTGCCCTTCTTTGGGATTGGGATGAAAATTGACCTTTTCCAGTTCTGTGGCCACTGGGGAGTTTTCAAAATTTGTTGGCATATGGAGTGTAGCACTTTTAACAAGATCATTTTTTAGATTTTAAGTAGCTCAGTAGGATTTCCATCACCTACACTAGCTTTGTTCATAATAATACTTCTTAAGCCCCAGTTGACTTCACACTCCAGGATGTCTGGCTCTTGGTGAATGACAACACCATCGTGATTATCCAGGTCTTTAAGACCTTCCTTGTATAGTTCTGTGTATTCTTGCCACCTCTTCTTAATCTCTTCTGCTTCTGTTAAGTCCTTACTGTTTCTATCCTTTGTCATGCTCATCCTTGCATGAAATATTTTCTTAATATCTCCAATTTATTGCAGGATTTCTATTATTTCCCATTCTACTGTTTTCCTCTGTTTATTTTCATTGTTTATGTAAGAAAGCCTGCTTATCTCTCTTTGCTATTGTCTGGAATTCTGAATACACTTAGATACATCTTTTGCTTTCTCCCTTGCATTTCATTTTTTTTCCTTTCCTCAGCTATTCCTTGGGATATTTTTGGCCACTGCCTCTTGTACAATGATATGAACCTCCATCCATAGTTCTTCAGGCACTCTATCTACCAGATCTAATCCTTTAAATCTATTCATCACTTCCACTGTATAATCATAAGGGTTTTGATTTAGGTCATACCTGAGTGGCCTAGTGATTTTCCCTACTTTCTTCAATTTAAGCTTGAATTATGCAATAAGAACCTGATGATCTGAGTCACACTCAGCTCCAGGTCTTGTTTCTGCATGTTTGGCTGCAAAGAATATAATCAACCTGATTTTAGTATTGAACACCTGGTGATTTCCATGTTTAGAGTTGTCTCATGAGTTTTTGGAAAAGGGCGTTTCCTATGACCAGAGTGTTCTCTTGATGAAGCTGTTTGCCTTTGCTTTTATATTTACTTATGTATTTAGTTCAAGTAGGGTTCTTTCCGCTCTCATTTGATTTCAGTTTATTGTTAATGTCCTTTCATTTCAGGCTGAATTTGTTTATCTGTGAATGTCTTAATTTCTCCTCCATATTTTGAGAAAATTTTTGCCAGATATAAAATTCTTGGTTAAGAGTTTTTATGTCTCAGGACTTAAAAAATGTCATTTCATGGTACAGAATAGTACTGGCACAAAAAGAGAAGTATAGATCAATGGAACAGGAAAAAAGCCCAGAAATAAACCTATATACCTATGATCAATTAATTTATGACAAAGGAGGCAAGAATATACAGTGAAGTAAAGACAGTTGTCTCAATACCTGGTGCTGGGGAAACTGGACAGCTACATGTAAAAGAAACTAGAACATCCTTTAACACTATAAATAAAAATAAACTCAAAATGAATTAAAGACCTAAGTATAAGATCTGGTATTATAGAACACCTGGAGGAAAACATAGGCAGAAAACTCTTTGACATAAATTATAGCAATATCATTTTTTGATCTTTCTCCTAGAGTAATGGAAATAAAAACAAACAAATGGGACCTAGTTAAACTTAAACACTTTTGCTCAGCAAAAGAAACCATAAAGAAATTATGAAATGGGAGAAAATATTTAAAAATGATGTGACCAACAAGGGATTAAGCTCCAAAATATACAAATGGCTCTTATAGCTCAATATCACCAAAACAAATAACCCAATCAAAAACTGGGCAGAAAACCTGAATAGATATTTCTCCAAAGAAGACATACAGATGGCAAAATATCACATAAAATGATGCTTAATATTGCTAATTATTAGAGAAATGCAAATCAAAACTACAATAAATTATCCCCTCATACCTGGTCATCATCAAAAAAATATAAATGCTGGATAGGCTGTGGAACAAAAGGAATCCTCCTACACTGTTGGTGGAAAAGTAAATTGGTACAGCCACTATGGAGAATAGTATGGAGGTTCCTTTGAAATTTAAAACTAGAGCCACCATGTAATTCTGCAATCTCACTCCTGGGCATGTATCTGGAGAAAGCTACAGTTCGAAAAGATACATGCACCCCAGTGTTCATTGACAGCACTATTTATGATAGCCTAGACATGGAAGCAACTTAAGTGTCTATTGACAAATGAGTAGATAAAGAAGATGTGGTATATATACACAAAGGAATATTACTCAGCTATAAAAAATAATGAAAGAATGCCATTTGAAGCAACATGAATGGCCTTAGTGATTTTCACAAGTAAGTGAAGTGATCCAGAAAGAGAAAGCCAAATATCATATGCTATCAGTTATATGTGGAATTTAAAATATCATACCAATGAACTTATTCACAAAACATAAATAGACTCACACAGAGAAACAGCTTATTGCCAATAAAGGAGATGGGGGAGAGGGACTAATTAAGAGTTTGGGATTAAAATATACACACTACCATATAAAAAATAGACACCTAACAAGAACCTACAATATAGCACAGGGAGCTATACTCAACATCTTGTAATAACCTATAATGCCGGGGTCCAGCCTCGGCAGGATCCAGGGGTACCATCAGGATGAACGGCGTTGGCGAGAGAGAGACGTGAGACCAGCCTTGATAGGGCCAAGTCTGCGAGGGAGAGAGAGAGAGAGAGAGAGAGGGAAAGAGAGAGAGAGACAGAATGAATGACCAGACGGGGGTGTTTGCAGGGTCTGGCAGAGTCTGGCAAATCTTTATTTTTTACTGTAGCTTTTATATTCTAAGTTAGTACATTTTTAGGGGAAGAAAGTTTAACATTACATCATCTTGCCCCTCAGGAAACCAGGATGTTTACAGTAACTTCTTTGTGAGTGCCTTATACATTATCTTCTGGCCTCGGGGCCTATTGACATTTTATGACCTAGGTGAATGCAAAGCTGTTTTCCTGTAATCTATTCTTTAATGAACACAAAGGTTAGTCCTTTTGCAGAAGTTATTAGTTGAATTTATCTAAAAGGTTTACAACACAAAGACTCTGCAGCTCCGGTGAGGCAGCCCCTGTTTAGCATTCCTGGTTAAAATGAACAATCCTAACCACTTTTAAAATAATATTTTTGTTACATTAATACGCATTTGCCAAGCAGGCTAGAATGCCAGCAATGGGGTCTAAATTGAAACACTCCTTTCATCCTGGATAATCTTATAGGATACCGCCGTCCGGGGGACATGTTGATTAAAGTTCTAAGTTGATTCTGTTTGGAGAGAGATGAGGGAAGGCCTTCTACCTGTGTCACAGAAATTAGGGAGTAGTCTAATATAGCAAGCATCAGAAAGACAGAGATCATCTTTAAGGTGAGCGCCAGGGCAACTTTTCGAAATTCCTGAAGTCCTGATCTGCCTTGCTTGTCAGGCCTTCTCCTCATGACCTTGTCGTGGGTGGGATCTCATGTGCTGGCTCCCGGCACTATAATGAAAGAGAAGGTAAAAAAAAAAAAATCTGATATATATTGTTGTTGTTCAGTAGATAAGTCATATTCAACACTTTGTGGCCCCATGGAGTGTAGCATTCCACTGGGGACAGGCTCCTCTGTCCTCTACTATCTCCTGGAATATGCTTAAATTCATGTCAATAGAGGCAATGATGCTCTCTAACCTCTGAATCTCTTTGCTGTTCACCTGAAACTATTACAACATTGTAAATTAATTATTTTCCAAGTAGCTCCATTTCTTTTCAGCCATATGAGGGCACAGCAAGAAGACAGATATCTATGAATCATAAAACTGACCTCACCAGACTCAAATATACTGTCACCTTGATCTTGGGCATCCCTGCCTCCAGGACTGTGAGAAATAAATTTCCATCTTTATTAAAACAACAAACAAAATTATACTATGGGTATGAATATAGAAATCTTCAAGGTGTTCTCTTCAATTATTTTAGGTGCATACCCAGACATCACATTGCTGGGATTTATGGTAATTCTAGCTTTAATTTTTCAAGGAACTACCATAATTTCTTTTTAAATTGGGAGTACAATTGCTTTATAATATTCTTTTAGTTTCTGCTGTGCAATGAAGTGAATCAGCTATATGTATACATATATCCTCTCCCTCTTGAACCCTTCTCACACAACCCCCATCCCAGCCATCTGGGTCACCACAGAGCAGGAAGTTCTAATTTTTTCAATTAACTTATTTTAACTGGAGGATAATTACTTCTCCAGTTAAAATAAATAACTCCTCCAGTTAAAATATTGTGATGGTTTTTGAGAAACATCCACACAATTCTCCATATTGGCTGTATCAATTTATATTCCCACAAACAGTGCAAAAGTGTTCCCTTTTATCTACACTCTCTCCAGCATTTATTTTTTAATGTTGTCTATTCTGACCAATGTGAGGTGGTACTTCATTGTAGTTTTGCTTTCTTGAATAATCAGTGATGTTGAGCATTTGCATCTTTTCACATCTTTGTTGCTCATCTATGTGTCTTCTTTGGAGAAATGTTTGTTTAGGTCTTCTACCCATTTTTTGATTGGCTTATTTGTTTTCTTGATATTCAGCTGCATGAGCTGTTTGTATATTTTGGAGATTAATCTCTTGTTGGTCACTTCATTTGCAAATATAGTCTCCCATTCTGAGAGTTGTCTTTTCATCTCATTTATGGCTTTGCTGTGCCAAAACTTGTAAGTTTAATTAGGTCCTATTTTTTTTTTTAACTTCCATTACTATAGGTGGTGGTCAAAAAAGATCTTTCAATGATGGTGTTTTGCACACCAGTTGAAGTATTCTACATTTCTACAAATGGCACAAGGGTTGCAATTTCTAAATATCATCTCCAAAACTTGTTTTCTAATTTTTAAAGTATACTTGACATGTAAATCACTGCAGATGGTGATTGCAGCCATGAAATTAAAAGATGCTTACTCCTTGGAAGGAAAGTTATGACCAACCTAGATAGTATATTAAAAAGCAGAGACATTACATTGCTAACAAAGGTCCGTCTAGTCAAGGCTATGGTTTTTCCAGTGGTCATGTATGGATGTGAGAGTTAGACTGTGAAGAAAGCTGAGTGCCGAAAAATTGATGCTTTTGAACTGTAGTGTTGGAGAAGACTCTTGAGAGTCCCTTGGACTTCAAGGAGATCCAACCAGTCCATCCTAAAGGATATCAGTCCTGGGTTTTCATTGGAAGGACTGATGCTGAAGCTGAAACTCCAACACTTTGGCCACCTCATGCGAAGAGTTGACTCATTGGAAGAGACCCTGATGCTGGGAGGGATTGGGGGCAGGAGGAGAAAGGGATGACAGAGGATGAGATGGCTGGATGGCATCACCGACTCAATGGACATGAGTTTGGGTAAATTCCAGGAGTTTGTGATGGACAGGGAGGCCTGGCATGCTGTGATTCATGGGGTTGCAAAGAGTCAGACACGACTGAGCAACTGAACTGAACTGAACTGAACTGACATGTAAACATATTACGTATTGCAATTGTTGCAATATATAACAATTTAGGTGAGCAATATTATAATTAGATACTTGTATATGTTGCAAAATGTTTGTCACAAAGTCTGATTAGCACCTGTCATCATACATCGTTGCAATTTTTTTCTGTAATGAAAACTTATAAGATCTACTGTCTTGCTGTTTTGGGGGTGAAGTTCTAATGGTGTAAGATTGCCCTTCATTGTGATTTAGATATGCATTTCATTAATGATTAGTGATGCTGAGCTTCCTTTTATGTGTGTATTGGCCATTTGAGTGTCTCCTTTAGAGAACTATCTATTCAAGTCCTTTGAAGATATTATTTATATATTCTAGATATTGCCTGCTTATCAGATATATGATTTGCAGATCTTCTCCCAGGTTATGGGTTGCATTTTCAGTCTATTGACTGTGTACTTTGATGTATAGAAGTTTAAATTTTCCTCTTTTTCTTTTTTATTGAAGCATGGTTGATTTATAATGTGATAATAGTTTCAGGTGTATAACATATTGATTCACTATTTTATAGACTATAATCTAAAGTTGTTATATTTATTGGCTGCATTCCCTGTGCTGTACATTACATATTTATATAAATTGTATTATACATAGCAGTTTGTACCTCTTGAATTCCTTTGCCTATTTTGTCCCTCCCCCTCCCCTTCTCCCAGGGCTTCCCTGATAGCTCAATTGGTAAAGAATCCACCTGCAATGCAGGAGACCCGGGTTAGATTCCTGGGTCGAGAAGATCTCCTGGAGAAGGGACAGGCTACCCACTCCAGTATTGTTGGGCTTCCCTTGTGGCTCAGCTGGTAAAGAATCTGCCTGCAATGTGGGAAACCTGGGTTCAATCCCTGGGCTGGGAAGATCCCCTGAAGAAGGGAAAGGCTACCCACTCCAGTATTCTGGCCTGGAGAATTCCATGGGCTGTATAGTCCATGGGATCGCAAAGAGTCGGACACGACTGAGTGACTTTCACTTTCACCTCCCCTTCTCCCTACTGGTAATCACTAGACTGTGCTTTGTATCTGTGAATGTGTTTTTGTTTTGTTATATTCCTTAGCTGGCTTCATTTTTAGATTACACAGCTAAGTGAAAACATAGAGTGCTCAGCTTTCACTGTCTGACTTATTCACTAAGAATAGTACACTCCAGGTCCATTGATGTTGTTGCAAATGGGAAATTTTCATTTTTATGGCTGAATAATATTACACTGTGTGTGTGTGTGTGTGTGTGTGTGTGTATCACATCTTCTTATCAATATATATTCCTTATCAAGTTTTCTGTTCATGGGACCTTAAGTTGCTTCCATATACTGGCAATTCTAAATAATGCTGTTGTTGTTCAGTTGCTAAGTTGTTTCCAGTTCTTTGCCACTCCATGGGCTGCAGCATGCCAGGCTTCCCTATTCTTCACTATTTCCCAGAGTTTTCTCAAACTCATGTCCATTGAGTTGGTGACGCCATCCAATCATGTCATTCTCTGGTGCCCCCTTCTCCTCCTGCCATTAATCTTTCCCAGCATCATGGCCTTTTCCAATGAATCAGCTCTTCGCATTAGGTGGCCAAAGTATTGGAGCTTCGGCACCAGGCCTTCCAATGTGAATATTGGGGTGCATGTATCTTTTCAGGTTATGGTTTTCATGTTCTGTAGATATATCCCCAGGAATGAAATTGCTGGAGCATGTGGTAGTTCTATTTTTATGTTTTTGAGGAATCTCTATCTGGTTTTCCATAGTGGCTGCACCAATTTACATTCCCATCGACAGTGTACTAAGGTTCCCTTTTGTCCACATCTTAATCAGCATGTGTTATTTATCGTCTTTTTTACAATACCCATTCTTACAGTTGTGAAATGATATCTCTTCATGGTTTTGCAGTTCTTTGATGATTAGTAATGTTGAGCACCTTTACACATTATGTCCCTTTTGGAAATCTGTATGTGTTCTTTGGAAAAATGTCTATTCAGATCTTCTGCTCATTTTTAAATACCAGGTTGTTTGCTTCTTTGATATTGAATTTTATGATCTCTTTATAACTTTTGGATATTAATCCTTTATCAGTTGTATCATTTACAGATATCCTCTCCCATTCACTAGGCTGTCTTTTTTTGTTGATGATTTCCTTTTCTGTGCAAAAGTTTTAAAGTTTAATTTAGCCATTTTGTTTATTTTTGTTTTTCTTTCCCTTTCCTAAGGAGGCAGATTCAAAAAGAAAAATTAAGACTTATGTCAAAGAGTGTATAGCCTGTGCTTTATTTTACAGGTTTTATAGTTCCCAGTGTGGCATTTAGACCTTTAAATCATTGGGGTTTGTTTTCATACATAGCCTGAGAAAATGTTCTAATTCATTCCTTGACGCGTAGCTGTCCAGTTTTCCCAAGACAAGTTGTTTAAGAGATTATCTTTATCCTATTTTATATATTTACCTGCTTTATCATAGATTAATTGACCATATGTGCATGGGTTAGTTTCTGGTATATCTATTCTCTTCCATTGATCTATATGTCTGTTTTTGTACCACTACCATAATGTTTTGATTACTGTAATTGGTAGTATAGTCTGAAGATGTGGACTGTGGTATCTCCAGGTCTGTTCTTTTCTTCTCAAGATTGCCTTGGCTATTTGGAATCTTTTGTGATTCCATAAAAATGTTAGGATAGCTTGTTCAAGTTCTGTGAAAAATGCTCTAAGTATTTTAGTAGGGATTGTATTAAATCTGAGATTTCTTTGGGTAATATGGACATTTTAACAGTAATCCAGTCCATGAACATGTGATCATTCAATTTACTTGTATCATCTTTAGTTTCCTTCATCTGTATCTTCTAATTTTCAGCATACAGTTCTATCACCTCCTTGGTTTAGTTTATTCCCAAGTATTTTATTCTTTTGCATGTGATTGTAAATGTAATCATTTGCTTGATCTTTCTATCTTATATTCACTAGTTTATTATTAGTGTATAGAAAAGCAACTGATTTCTGTATATTAGTCTTGCATCTTGCAAAATTTCTGAATTCATTTAGTAGTTCTTATG
This sequence comes from Cervus canadensis, assembly GCF_019320065.1. Classification (NCBI taxonomy): domain Eukaryota; kingdom Metazoa; phylum Chordata; class Mammalia; order Artiodactyla; family Cervidae; genus Cervus; species Cervus canadensis. Next base: position 55,624,040 of record NC_057419.1, read on the forward strand.
TTTTTTGGCAGAGACTTTAGGGTTCTCTATATATAGTGTCATGTCATCTGCAAATAGTGACACTTTTACTACTTCTTTTCCAATTTGGAAGCTTTTTCTTTCTTTTTCTTATAGGATTGCTGTGGCTAGGACTTCTAATACTGTTAAATAGAAAGGAGAGAGTGGACATCCTTGTGTAGTTCCTGACTTGAGGAAAATCTTCCAGTTTTTCACCACTGAGTATGATGCTAGTTGTGGATTTGTCATATATTGTCTTTATTATGTTGAGATATGTTCCCTCTACACCAAAATTCTTCTGAGATTCTTTTCAAGAGTAGATGCTTAGTTGTGTCAAATTCTTTTTCTGTATCTATTGAGATGATCATGTGATATTTATTAGTTTTGTTAATGTAGTTCCTCACATTGATTAATTTGTGGATATTGAGCAATCCTTGCATCCCTAGAACAAATCTCACTTGATTATAGCACATGATCTTTCCTATATATTGGTGAATTTTGTTTGCTCATATTTTGTTGAGGATTCTTCGTCTAAATTCATCAGAGATGTTGGATTATAGTTTTCTTTTTTGTAGTGTCTCTGTCTGGTTTTGGTATTAGTGAGAGTAGCCACTGAATGAATTTGGGAATGTTCACCCCTCGTTAGCATAGAAACTTGTTAAGGAGGCTTCCATTATGTTAGTCTTTATTATTTTAGCCCATTCAGCCATAATTTCACATATATTTCTTATTTAATCACATTTGAAAAATGATTGCTTTCTAATTAGAGTGCCGGAGCCTGCCGGCAAATGAACTGGTCGAGAACGCAATTACCAGAGTACCTAGGAAAATAAGACTCAGAAAGATGGGGTTGAGAGGGACGGAGTCCGCTTGCGTCTGACTCCGACAACTTTATTGAAGAATACCACGCCTATATATATGCTAACAGGAGTTACTAAGAATAGATCGGGGGTTTGCATACGTGCAGAGCTACAGATGTTTTAAATTCCCACACTTAAGATCAGTAAAGCATTAATTACCCTAGCGCCCAACATGATTAAGATCAATAGAACTAGATGGAAAACAGGCTTCATCAATAGAACATTAACTAGATAGAAAACAGGTTCAGGCATGACGAGTTTATCAGCACCAGGAAAACAGGCAAAAGGTCACCGGGGTGTTTTTTCCCTGAAGGAGACAAATGCCAGTCTATACTTTAACAAGAAGGGGTGGCAGGACAAAGAGAGACCTTTTGTTCTCTCTTAGGGCTGTAAGGGGCCTGTACATTCAGGCTGGCTCCCTGCATTAGAGTTTTACTATGCACTTGGTGTTTGCTTCTCAGAGGAAACACTCCCTAATACTTCCTTCCTCTGTGAGTATACTTCATCCAGAAATGACACAGTGTGATAACCTCAAGGGTGACTAGAAACCTCCCAGGACTGCCTGACGTCAACTTTGACAACGTTGAAATTTTCCTGGAGGAAAGAAGAATGCAAGCTTGCCCTAATCTTTATCTGTGGCACTTCCTTCCA